>NC_139665.1:1436382-1463882 GCF_951799395.1 Argentina silus
GGGTTTGGGGGCTGACCATTGCTTGCAAGTAGGGAGGGGCTGTTCCCTTTGCACCAAGGTCTTGAATCTGATGCGTCATGCTACCAGGAGCCAGTGCAGGGTGCGAAGGAGGGGGGGGGACATGGGAGAATTTGGGGTGATTGAACACAAGACGGGGGGGGGGGGGGGGGGGGCGCATTCTGGATGAGCTGCAGAGGTCTGATGGCACATATTTTCATATCAGACCTGCTCTGCTTGCCTGGAGGGTGTAACCGCTGGAACTAAACTAATTCCCATTGGCTGGCGTGACTCCAAAGACGAGTCAGGGTTTGTTGTGTTGGTGTCGATACGCAGGGTTCCAGCTTCAGGAAAAGGTGAACGGCTTTCTGAAAGTGAATCTAAAATGGCCACCGCCCTATTCGGTGGCGTCAAAAATGGGGTCAGTTGCGTGTGCCCGTCCTACCTCTATATCACCAAACACATCAACGCAGCTTAACGACGACAAATACCCCCGTACCCCATTTTCTCTGCCAACCTGGCAGCGCCCTCTTAGATTAGGAGAAATACCTTCACATGGCTGTGATCCGTCTGCTGTGCTAGGGCTCAAGGATGGAGGGGGGGTGGAGGGGGCTTAGGGCGCTTTACGGGGGGTGCTGATCTGATCCACGTTAATCCACAGACAGACGCAGACCCTCCCTGCCAACTGGACTCAACAGCTCAAGCCTCGGCCCTCCATGACCTCCCCCCCCCCCAAGCCCAACCCCCTCCACCAAAGTCAAGCCCCACCTCTACCCTTCACATACACACACACTACCCCCCCCCCCCCCATTCCAACCCTCTCGACCCCAGTCAAGGCCCGCCCAAGGAGCCACAGATCTGACAGATTACCCCCACCCCCCCACCACCCCCCAGTCCTCCGTACCCAGCCTATTGTATCACAGCTGAAACATTGGAAACATCTTACAATGTGGACATACTAGACCTCAGCCAAAACATTGTTGTGCATTTCCCTTGACAAGTCACGTTTAGGACTAACGCTCCTGGACTAACGCTACTGCAAAATTATTTAATTACTGCCCGATCTTTGAAAACCAAGGGGCTAAAATGATTAACGGGGAAAGCTTAGTCAGGAGCCCCCCTCTCACACAGGACAGGGGTCAGGTGACACGTACAGTAGGAGGCTTGTTACCATGGACACCAGGCTCTCCTTGTCCCCATCGCAACCCCTTTCCTCAATTTAACCTGTGACCTTTTGTCTAAACATAAAGAAAGTAGCCTACATCTTGAGGCATATTATATTGCTATAGCTATATTTCATTATTCTAATGAATGGTAAATATTCCCCTCACAAACAAGTAGATCCATCACAAACCTTCCACCCTGACATCTCAAGGCAGAAACAGAAACAAAGGGATTAACTCAGAAAACAAGTAGCCAAACACAAGTAAATGTCTGTGACATAAAGTGGAATTAAAGAGTCACAAACGCATGTTCTTTCTGCAATGTAGTTAATTCTTTGAGCCCCCTCCTCAAACAAAGGCTGAAAGGAACATCCGGACAAATCAGGAGTGTCATACGCTGATAAACAGGCTCAGGAGCGTTCTCTCTTAGCCTGTGAGAGATCTACTCACCCCAATTACACAGCTGACGTCTCTCTCCCTCTCATCCTCCCCTCCCCCACTACCCTCAACCCCACTAAATCAGATTAGCACACAGCAGGCGGGGCTAACTTCTCACCCCTATGTTTTTGATAAATATGACTTGTCTGAAAATGTCAACAAACCCCTTTAGCCCTCCCCCTGTTTGTTCCCGACGATGGGATTAGTGGCAGGGTTCATAGGTCAATGCTTTTGAACTACCCCCCAATCCTGCCCCCCCCCCCCCATAAGTCTCTAAGCCAGGATCCCAGCAGCACATCCTACTACTATGAATATATCATATCTGTATCACAAAGGATAGAGAAATCCATGGCTTCCCATCTAAAGTAATACAAGTGCTATTACACAAAAGTCTCTGTCAGGTTGCATACCCCCAAAAATGTTGACCAAAAGCTTTGGTTTAAAAGACTGCTAATAGATAGACAAAACAAAGAGGCACCAGACAGCTCTCAATTTGTCTTTCAAAGAAGCAACTCAAAAAAACCATTTCAGAACACAAGAGTAGAGGGCATTTTGAGGGGGATAAAATAACATTTTGTGTTAATAAATTTAACTCACCAACTGACGATGAATTCCAGAACACTCACCGCCTAGAGTGCCTGTGTGTTATTTACCTAGCAACAACACTCTGATTGGCTACGCCATTAAGCATCATAATTTATGCATTTTTGGTGCATAAAGTCACCCTCGGCACTCTAGAATGTTGACAGTTTGGGAGTTTATTCGCCCTCAGCACTGAATGAGTTAAAATGGGCAGCAGCAGCTGACAGTAATGACTCCAGACAAATGCAGCATAAAGCCAGAACGGGAAATTAGGATATAGCACAGGGGAGCAAGGGAGCTGCTGGAAACATAACAATGATTAATTCTACAAAAATTACAAAATACACTTGTCTCTAAAAGAGAATAAACATATAGTTGGACAAATCTATTATTATAAATCACTCGTGTGTTTGACATATCTGTATAAAAATGTGGCCAATTCAACATTCCACAGCAAATGTTTTGCTATGGCACATTTGAAACAGCTCAAAGACTGATTGTGGGAATCGTTGCTTGACTTGACGTGACCTCACTCCCGCACCTGAGAGAGGCACTTCACCTGGCTCACGCGTGCGTTTCAGTTGAAATCCCCCCGCAGCCTAAACAGCTAATGTGTAAAAAAAACATGAACCAGAAATGCGAGTTGCCCTAGATAAGCATCCCTGCTTAACCAATAAATGGTGCTGGATCTCCTCCGTATGCTTGCTCAAGCAGCTTTTCCCGTGGGATCGTGGAGCGGCCCTCGAGGAACCTCTTGGATGCAGCGCAAGTTCAACCGAATGAGAAGAGAAAAGCAAGGCTTGTACCTGAACACACACGTTTACCGGGCGGTGGCTGAGTTACACAAATAGGCCAGCTTTGCCCTGGGACCCATTCATCTGGCTGTCATAGGGTACGTTTGTACAAAGAAACCCCACAGAGACCCCTACAACAAGTCCACTAAGCCTCAAACTGTAATGATCTCTCCACAGATCTCCTCAGATTTCCTCCGCTATTCCACATTAATACACCCTTAGCATTCTCATATCATTCTCAACTCAAGTATTCCTTCAGAAACACAGACAGAGAAAGAAAGAAAGAAATAAAGAAAGAGTCACTCTTACCTCAGCTTTCAAATCATCTAACCATAGTGGATTCAGGGAACCAATCAGCACAGGAAAAACTTCCAAAACAGGAGCAGGAGGGGGGGGGGGTAGAGATTCCAATCAGGGCACAAGACAAGATTCTTAGGATTGGACGAAAGGCTGAACTCTTCCTCAGAATTGGCTGCGGTTCCTGTACCTGTGGGAACGAAAGTCAAGAAAAGAGGGGGCCATTAAGTCAGGGAATGCTTGAGCATGCTGAAGCATGAGGCAGCACTGTGACATTAATCCTTATCCAAACTCAGTAAGAGGTTTTCGGCAGCTTTCTTGGACCAGAGCCAGATTCCTGTTGAGGCGGTTTATACACCCAGCACAGCAGTGGACACCTTTAAGTCAAAAATAAAAAAGGCCCCTTTTTACAAACCACAGCACAGGTACAGCAAATATTGTGAGCCCAGAAGTGGGAAATTCTGCACTCTGAATGGATTAACTGTTTTGGGTTTGTTTTTTCCATTTGTCCGGCACTTGATTGATAAAGTCAGTTTAAAAAGACTGGGAGAATCGGTTCTTCTTCAGGGGGAGAATCAGTGTCATTACAGGAGGCTAAGAGGATGGCTACCCATGTCGGCCCCAGTCTGAACCAGGGGAGGCAGTAATCGGAGGACGGGCTCATTGTAATGCATGGAACAGGATGAAGAATGGAATGTTTGATACCTCATTCCATTCCATGCATTACAATGAGCATCAAACATTCCATTCTTCATCCTGTTCCATGCATTACAATGAGCCCGCCCGATTTCTACCTCCACTAGCCTCCCCTGGTCTGAATGTGGCCTCATGTTCTGAGGGGAAATGGGGAAATTGGTGGGTTGGTGTACCTTTTGGATCAGTTACGTTTGTCCTGGAATCCAACTGACTATTTGTCTTTCCTTAGTGAACCAGATCTGTTTTATACAGCCAGGGCCAGGTTTTCATCACTAAACCACAGCTAGTTAACATAATATACACAGATATCTCTTTCCATGCACGGCCCAGGCCAAGAGAAAGACAGCCAACTGCCAGCTGGTGTCAGGGCACCACTGTTTGAAGTTTCCGCAGGGTCTTTCAATGCACTGTGGCATTTGCCCTCACACTGCCAGAAACACACTGCCTCCCCAATTGACATCCTGATTGTGTTTAGCACAGCTGCGGCCTTGAACACAGCTCAATAGACCATGCTTACTGAGCGCAAGAGGAAATGATTCCCTGAGCCGGGAGGGAATCCCTAGCCGGTCTCAGATAGCAGGCAGTTGGCCCTGACGCACACAGCAGTTATGAGCTGAACAAGCCAATATGGGAAGGTCCTGGGGAGCCTCAGTACAAAGCAGAAATGTTGGAAAGGGGCATTTGGATTGGAACACATTGGGTGGCGGGGGGACGACGACGACAATGACGACAAACACTACAGAGTAACCATCTCTGGAGGGAGGGCAGCTCGAGAAGCCAGGCCTCAAAGCAAGGCGTCCGCAGGTCATCATGTGATAGAGATTGGAAAGCTGCTGGTGATTTCTTTGTGGTGGCCAAAATGCATCCTGAGGTAATTAAAACACCGGAGCCAGACACATCAAAGCAGTGGAGTCCAAGGAGAAATGATTAAGAGCAGTAGGATAGAGGTAACTGAAATGTCCTTGTCAAAAGGAACCTGACAACCTCAGCCTCAAGTCACACAAAGCTCTAAATTCTCTACTAACCTCTCTTAAAACAGGAGGTGTTTAGACAAAACACAGAAAACCATTAGCAGGGCAAATTATCTATTGTCACAGTTTTTAAACACACAGTACACTCCAGAGTACACTCATATAAAAAAAAGTCCCTGTTTTGTCCCCCAAATCTCCTTCTGAGGTTCATAATCCATTCTCCATCATGGGACCCGGAGCCTGTTCCAGGTCTGCTCTGAATTGCAGCCTTGTTATCCCATCAGGAGGGTTTCTTGTTTCCCTCCAAAAGTTGCCCGGCCGTCAACAAAGGATCTGTCATTGGTTATTAGCCCCAGCAGGGACGGCCCTCATTTGACTGAATCTAGCCCTTGTTCTGGCTCCTTTGAGCCCATTGTGGTTCGGATCAGCTCAGAAAAAAATAAATAATAATCTAGCTAACCCAAGCCCTCCCCCGCAACTAGCTAAGCATGTTTCGCTGTGGGCAGAAACAGGCAAGAGGTCAGCCAAGTGGGTCCAAGGTTTAAGAGCATTTAATTTTATGGTGCCTACTCATACTGCCCTGGGACTAGTTGGATGTTTGCCCAAAAAAATTGGGCTAACACAAAAAAACAAGTCAGGATGAAGCGATGAGGAATAAGACTCAGAATGGGACAATAGTGCTGAAAAACTAGGAGTCTGTCGTGGCGTTATATTCATATCCATTCATTAGGACTTGATACTCCGATGTAATCGGATGAAACTTGTGATCGGACGACCAGGAATGCAATTTAAATGCTTAAAATAATGGGACTGCGCAGATCGGGCTTTGCGTGTGCGTGCATGAGGAGGCCAGCTGAGTTTTGAGTTATTTCATTATTTGTTAAATGTGAATGAACACACAAACACAATTGAATAGAAAATATGCAACAGCTTAATCTGCTCTGGTTTAGACCACAGCAAAACCAGCCAAGCTTTATGGAACGCTAGTAAGCAGCAAGGCCAACCAGAGATACTATTTTCTGTAACATTTTTGGTTAGCAAGTCCATAAACTTAATCTTCAACGTCTTCACTGTATTCCTAAGAGAACACAAAGTCGCTCCACTTAGGGCTCCCGGTTCTAATTCCCAAATCCTGATCCAGTCTCCTGGTGCTTGATCCAGGATGAAGATCAGATAAGACTCCCCCATTAGGGAATAAGCAATTAATCATAGGGATTCTGACCTGAGGGAAGGAGAAAGACTGGGGAGGATGATACCCTGTGATATCACCTTGGTGAAAAGGAATAGCCATCACTGACTATGTTTCCATGCACAATATTTGGCCATTTGGAATGATTTCATTTCGAACAAACATTCCCGAAAGAACAGTTTATGAGATCGCAAATTCTAGTGTCCTTTTGGAGGTAACTGTTTACTTGTCCTAACATGTAATCTGAATAAAGTAGTTTCTTTATTTGCAACCAAGCCAAGTTGGTGAGTTCAACGGGCACCGGCAGATGTTTAACATTGTAGGCGATGGTTATGTGAATAGCCTCTGGTTGGGAATATCTGTGGAATACTCCCGTGAACTCACGTCTAGCACCACTCATTGAAACACAAGATACAATGACAAACGATCATGAAAATACAACTGAGCAACATAATCACTGACAGTCAAAAGGTAGCCCTAATAAATGTGCTTTGAGTCAACCGCTTTGAGTCAACCGCTTTGAGTCAACCGTTTGCATATGCAGTAGGCTACCGTCAACACACTCAGACAACCTCAGAGTTTCTAAAGAATGACTCCCTTCAGCAAAAACATTCCAACTGCGGATAAAGTAGTCCATCTCTGTACCAGCTAAGCCTGGAGTGTATTTCACTTGTGGGAGGCATCACGTTTGACTTGGAAGACTCATGAGAAAGCAAATAAATGTTTTGGCCTGGCCTAATAAACAGAACCCTCGCCACGGATGTGGTATAACTGGCTCTCTTAGTTTCAGGGCGCCCTTGTGTCTTCGAAGTTCTGTGCTCAAAATTAAATGTTTTCTCCAAGCACGAAAATACAAAAATCAGCCATTGTAATTCCACAAAATGTATCAAATTAACCAATTAGCATAACTGGTTACGGTTCCAGTCGGCGGTTAACAGACAGCCTTCCACACCACATAAACCTGATAATGGGCCATCGTTGTGGAAATGAGGGGGTGAGCTTTGTGCCTCTTGTACAAAATGTGAAATTGAAGTTTGAGAGGCCAGGAAAAGGTCGCGGTTGACCTTATCTTGACATTTCATCATCAGCTACATGATACAACTCGGCGGTGACCTCTTGACATTTCAGAGAGCCACTGTTTGAAACACAGTCGTTTTTCCCATTCACAGAGAGTGAGGGAGACAGAGAGACACATGTACCAGGAGAAAGAAGAGATGTACATCGCATTGCCTTGATGGGAACTGCAGTTTTGAAGTAATGGATACCTGGGGAGGCTGGTGTGTTTGATACCATTCTTCATCCCATTCCATGCATTAAAATGACCCCGTCCCTCCACCAGCCTCCCATGATGGACACTGTATCCATGCCTTTTGTGATCTGCCCAGTCTAACATCTTACTAGAGAACTATCCTCTGGAGTGTTCAAATATTCCTGTCTGCTCTTACCTAGACAGAGTTGAACCTTATATGCCCCAAGATGTTGATACAGAGAGGGGTGAGGGAAGGATGGGGGAGAGAGAAATAGAGATTTCAGCTGGTCTACCGATAAACCCACACAGTTGAGCTACGGGCCAGACAGAGCCTGCGGACAGAATTTGGCCCATTGAGACAGGTTGAGACCGATGAAAGTAGATATCGGAGTACGGACTTATTTTATTTCAGAAACTACCTCTGTGGCCCAGTATCAGACAGGGGAGGCTGGTGGAAGTTGAATCCTTATTCCGTTCCATGCATTACAATGAGGCCGTTCTCTGATTTCTACCTCCGCCAGCCTCCCCTGACAGAGACAGAAGTTGGCCCACAGGGGCAGCTGGAGAGCTTCTACTGCTGTTGCAGTATCATAACCAATGAGTTTATCAGAACTGCTTTCACACTGACACTCTATCTGCTCTATATATTATTCATGCTGTGAAAACCACCAGAGTCATGGTATTGAGACTGTGCTCGTACACAAAGGTGTTTAAAAATCACTAGGATGTTTCTAAAGGATATCAAAAGGCAAAAATTCTACAGATTTCTGCCTCCACTGTTCTATATGTTCTGTGCCCAAAGCGGAAGTTATAGAGGACCCATTGGTCGATCCAGAACCAACCCCTGGCCAATTCACGTTAGACACTTGTGATCAAGACAGCACACTAGTGTAGCCTGGGGTGGTCCAGTGGTCCAGCACCGCGGCCTACAATGCACACAAACACCCATGTTGGCATGGGTTAGAATCCGGCCCATGCCCTCCTGACGTACCCTCTCCTCCATACATTCCTGTCTTTCTCCACTACCTATATTCAATAAAATGAAAAATATAAGAATGGGACTATCACACTAAAAACAATAACCTTTAAGATAGCACAGTAGTCTATGGAGTAGGGGTTAGTCTATGGAGTAGGGGTTAGTCTATGGAGTAGGGGTTAGTCTATGGAGTAGGGGTTAGTCTATGAACTAGGGGTTAGTCTATGAACTAGGGGTTAGTCTATGGAGTAGGGGTTAGTCTATGGAGTAGGGGTTAGTCTATGGAGTAGGGGTTAGGGTTTGTTTCTGGACAGGGCCGAAGTTCTTCTACAAGACTGCAGGACAAGATCACATGTCAACATTCCATTCTGGTCACAAACCGGTCTCCCGGTCGACCTCCCCCTTGACCTTTGACCCGAGTTTAGGGTGTGGATGCCCAGAGGCGAAAGTGATTAGTCTTGTGTGTTTGTGGTTGGTTAGAGTGTCAATGAGAGCAAGTCAATCAAACAGGGGTGACGTCTCTGTGAGGAATGAAAGCACCACGCCTCTATCAGCCTACTACGTCCATTTCAAGTCCATTTGTTATCTTTCCAGATTGGATTTCAACTATCAGGCCATCTATTCTAAAAACGAATATCTGAACATCTAGGTCTACGTCAAACTAATTATAACAATATCAGGTTTATTTTTGAAACCTTTTAGAGTTCAAATCTCACTGCATTTGCTCCATTTAGGCCACACCAGATTCACTTCAGACCAGTTCACTTCAGACCAACCGTAACCAAGCCCCAGCCACACTACGTAAATTACTGTTTTTCTTTACTGTTTGTCGTCTTTTTCCATCATTTATTCATTCAGTTCTCACAATGTTGATGATTGATAATGGTGAAGTGAACAAAAGTGCAGACAAATAAGTGTATTGTACCTTTTACGTCTTTACAATGCTAATATAAAAAAAGCCACACTCAGTGTGTTGGAGTGACCAGCCACCAACGCTAGTTCAAAGTAATGGAAAAACAGTGTGCAGCAAACAGCGTGGAGTGTTCTGAGGCAGCCTTCCGTCCCTCACTGCTTACGCCACTGCTTCACCATTTCTGACACGTTTTTCCGAGAAGCCAGTTAAAATAATTGAAGGGTGAGTGAGGGATCTGGCGGAAATATCATTCCTCGCTAATGGTGTGTTTCATATGATAATAGGCATGCTAGCACTGAGAGAATCTGATAAGCTTCTCCTGCTGCTCTGCCATTATCATGCTAATCTAGAGGCTATAGAGAAGCTAGACAATCTAACACAGACTTTAATACTGGCAGGAAAATCAAAGCTCCAATTGCACAAAACAGCCATCTACCTAACTAACCCAGAGGAGGCTGAATAGAGAAAGGAAAACGTTAGCACCCTCACTGTTAATTAAGGGAACATTATTCTCGGTGAATGGGAGGCATTGAGCTGTGATTTGAATGGTTTTAATTTGTGTGGCGAAAATTATATGTTGCGTGTGTGGAACCCGCGCTTTTCCTGATTGGAGACTTCCTAGTCATTCTACTGGAGTTCCACAATTATTTTCCAACTAGCAATTTTGGCTCATGAAAGGAAAAGTTCAGACAAAATAATTTAACGTGACAAAACCTATACAGTGTAATTGTTACACCCACCCTCTAAAGGGCGGACACTTCAAAAGGGAGTTTGCCCAACCAGTAAGTCATAATGTTTGATTGCCTGGTGTGTTTCCCAATTCCCAAGGGTAATTAGTCTTTATGGCCCTTTATTGCCCCTTGTGATGCGGGTGTGAGGTATTTCTTCCTGCTTACTTGATTTCCTGGACATTAGCATTTCACAGGAACAGGACACGCGTGTCTGATACCAGTCCATTTCAATAAGCCCATCCTCCGATTTCTACCTTCACCAGCCTCCCCTGAAAGGAATACACCTCGTCAACACATTGGATCACCTGAGGGGCCACTGAGCATGCAGACCAACGCCGGGAACAAACTGGGTTGAGTCTTTCAACGACACCCACGCAGAAAACGCTTGTTGCGTAAAGCTCTAGACCAGGGAAGTCAATGCTTGACTCGTGAAGCTCATTGCTCAAAAATAAATGCACTAGTTGGTCTAAGCTGATGTGTGCATATGAAGGGGTTTATTGCAATCTGTTTGCAGCTGACAAGCCGATTAACCATGTTCCTAGGTGATCGAAATGCAATGTTTACAATCCAGGGCGAGCAAAGCTGTCAGTTACCTTCATCCATCACCTCTGCTTACCCTCTCTCCCCCTCTTTCTCTCTTTCTGTCGCTCTCTATCCCCCTCTCTCTGGGCTATTGCATCATTATCTTTCTCACAGAATCTGCCTCTTAAAGGTTCTCTGTGCTCCATTCTCTCCTCCAATCTCTCTTTTTCACTTCCTCTCTCTGCCTTTTCAGGTCTCCTCTTCCTTTCCAAACATGAACTGATCCTGATGTGCATGTGGGTCATCGCTGCACAGGTGATGGGGGGGGGGGGGGGTTCTACAGGGCACACAGGTGATGGGGGGGGGGGGGGGGGGGGGGTTCTACAGGGCACACAGGTGATGGGGGGGTTCTACAGGGCACACAGGTGATGGGGGGGTTCTTCAGGGCACACAGGTGATGGGGGGGGGGGGGGGGGGGTTCTACAGGGCACACAGGTGATGGGGGGGGGGGGGGTTCTACAGGGCACACAGGTGATGGGGGGGGGGGGGGGATTCTACAGGGCACACAGGTGATGGGGGGGGGTTCTACAGGGCACACAGGTGATGGGGGGGGGGGTTCTACAGGGCACACAGTGCTTTGGATATATACTGCCCATTTTCTTTTGCACCCTGACCTCTGTTTCTTTCCAAACACTCCCCAGTTTAAAAATAGCCCTGTTCCCAATCTCAACCCCAACAGAAGTCAGTCCCCTTTCCCCGCAGGCGCCCCCACCCACGACACGAACCAGATGTTTGGGTTTGGTCCAGCCCCTGAGTTAGAGAGAGAGCGTTAGAGGGAGGGAGGGAGGGAACAGTCCTCTGTCATCCACCTCCTGCCTTCCTATCATTCCAAATATTAGCGTCATCGACCTGTACCAGGCGGTATTGAATATGGGTCTTCGGCGAAAGGTACACAAGAGTACGTGGTCCATAATGAGAGGTCAAACCGAATCAAGAGAACCACTGAGCAGGTCAGAAGAGCACAATTCAAGGTCTGTTTTTCTGCCATGTATGCCCTTAGCCCATAGTTCAACCTGAAATTACATCAGACTGCAATTTAACTGTACCTTATCATCTGTTGTGTGTTCTGAGTCCAATTTGTCCCTCTGTTGAAACAGCGCTACTGTAATTATAGTGCCATTAATTGCTGGAAACAGGCCTTGGAACACTTGGAACCCAGACCAGCTTTTTCACCCCACTTGATGTTTGATGTTTCACAGAGAGGCGTTTTTGCAGTGTGAAAAGAGACAGCTTGCAGCTGTGAGCTTCTGAAGAATATTTATTTTCCTTTTTTGGACTTCTCTGGATTCCAGGAACTTACTGGGACAAAGTTAAGATCTTGAATGTCCCTGGCCTCAGAATCTTTCTTCAGTATCTCCCATCCTCTTTTCCCCTCACCTCCTCCTTTTCTCTCTCTCTCTCCACTTCATCCCTCTCCCTCCTCTCTCACATCCACACTTTCTCCCCCTACATCTCCCCATTTCCTCTCTCTCTCTCTCTCTCTCTCTCCTCTGAAGAGCAGACCCATTTTGGCACACTTAGGAATTCTGCGGAATCTCTTGTCCAAAATATCCCCCCCCCCTCTCACCCCATTTTGCTTCTCCCCTCACATTCCTGGAACTCTTGAGCGGAGGGGTTTTGACTGTTGTGTTTGCCAACGCCGGCACTTCAACCTCAAGCAACGCAGGAGGACAAACAAGTAGTGAGGCAAGACAAACGCAAGCAAGAGCAAACAGGACAAGAAAGGAGGGAGAGAGAGAGAGGAAGAAGTCAATAAAGACAAGAGCCGACAGATCTTCAAATCTCCGTCTGCCTGCAGTGCTTTCTTCATCTCCAGGCTTCCAAAACAAGCTCATAAACAGTTTGTGTGTCGCATATCAGCCGACACGATCAGCCATAAACCTGATTTAGCTAACCTCCCTCTTCCTTTGAACTTCTGTGCCAGCAGCAGAAAGGACTTTTCAGCCATTTTCAGCCAGCAGCTAATCAATGAAGCGGGACGAGATGCACTATCATTAAGTGAATGAAAGATAATTTGGCAGAGAATCCCGAAGCACCTTTGAACCACCTTCATAATGGACTCTCTACCCTTGCTTTGGAACACAACTATTTTCGAGGAGCTCAGCAACTTGAGAAGAAGGGGAAACTGTTGACAATTAAATAGGGCCGTGTAATAAAATCAAACAGATTATCGGAATTATTTTTCGCGATACCGCGTCGATAATCCAGCCTGAAGTCGACCATAAATGCTGTAACTGCTGCCAGGAGAGCAAAGGAAGACGTTGTAAAACCAGTAGATTTCTGGTAGCAGCAGGTAGGATCACAGGGTACAGAAGCCTGGTGGCTGAAAACCCCCGACCGTGTTTAATCTTTCCTCCAAAGATGAAGAGAGAGAGAGAGAGAGACAGACAGTGAAAAAGGGACAGGAGAGGAGATGAGGAAAGAAAAAATATATTAAAGAAGATGAGGAGAGTGGAGTAGTAGGAGGAGGAGAAGAAAGGAAAGGCATCTGAGGGTGAAGGCTATTTCATCGCTCATTACCTCCGGGGGCATTAGGAGCACCAGACCTCCGATGCCCTCACAGCCGGCAACACATAATTCAGGAGCAAACGTCCGCGACAGAGACAGAACTTTAAAATCACACCCTCCACAAAACAGCCCATTCCCCCCACGGCGTCTGAGCAGCAGACCCGTCAGCTGCGGCCGCCCAGGACGCAATCTCTGGACGCAATCTCTGGGTGACATGGAAAAGCTTTGGCGCTTCTCGCAGTCGGGCCATTTGTTGCCGTGGAGGGCTGACGGTGGGAGCAGACCGGGACGGTGGGAGCAGACCGAGACGGCGCTGGCGAATGGAGAGGTCACTAATGACAGACGGAGAAGAAGAAGAAGAATGGGAAGAGGAACTTTTCCAGACCCTCTGGAAGAGATAGAAACACATCGACAATACTGGGCCAAGCGCGCGCGCGCACACACACACACACACACACACACCAAATCAAGCGGAATAAGAACCATACATCACTTGTCGATGACCTCACTCATATACACACACTATTCACTCAAATGAATGCACATCTTCTCACTCATGAATACAATCCAACACAAGCAAATGAATTCTCCCTCCCCCTCTCCCTCCATCCCTCTCCATCCCTCCCTCCCTCATCCCCCTCTCTCCCCCCCTCTCCCTCCATCCCTCTCCCCCCCTCTCCCTCCATCCCTCTCCCCTCCATCCCTCCCTCCCTCATCCCCCTCTCCCCTCTCTCCCCCCCTCCCTCCCCTCCTCCTCCATCCCTCCGTCCCCTTCACAGAACATCCTGCCCTCCTAATTCCCGGGTTTGTAATCAGTGAGCCCTGTGTCAACAGCCCCCCCGGCAGAGCTCGCCATCCCCGCCACGCTGTTATGATTCCCCGGTGATGACCTCACCCCGCCATTGTGACACCCTCGGTGGCAGCACAGCGTGAGGCGGCCGAGCAGTCAGCCAGACCAACCATGACACAGAGCTAAAGTGACTGTGTGTATCTGTGTGTGTGTGTGTGTATCTGTGTGTGTGTGTGTGTGCGTGCGTGCGTGCGTGTGTGCATGTGTGCGTGTGTGATGCCCAGGCAGAAACATTGAACTGCCAATATCAAAGCAGACACATTAATGGGCCTTTGCATCCAGACTCAACACTGTGAGAGCTGTGTGTTTGGATAACTCAGTCAGGCAAAACCAGCTATGGTCAAGCTGCTTAACCAGCCCTGTAAGAGGCCCATGCACTAACGTCCCGGCAGACTCAACTTTATGTACGAGCAACGCATCAACAAACTTCAAGCATCAATGCCGATAGAATATGGTAAGAGCTGTTAACTTATCTAGTTACCAGTTCTAATAATAATAATAATAATACATTTACTTGTATACTGATTTGGTACTGATAGACCAAGGTAGGGGGGAAAGGTACGAGACATCAAAAGCAAGTTTCAAAAGATGGATTTTGAGGTAACGTTTGAAAGAGGAGCGTGTATTGGATTCCTTGATGTGCTTTGGGAGAGTTCTCCAAGGGGTGGTGGGGGGGGCCGGACCCCCCCCAGGTTCCCAGATTCTCTCTGTGTCCGACTGAAGGGAGTAATGCACACTATTCTAATCTCGACAGAGACAAAAGACAACAGAAAAACATGCCGTACACGCCGACGCGTCCTCGCCGCCGTGCCATCTGGAAGACTCTTAATTGCACAGCTGGATAAAGAGCCGTGTTGAAACTAATGAAGCCACCGCGCTGCAAAGCTGCTTCACAGACAGGACAGCTTTCATATCTTAATTCCCTTTTAAGTGAGGCAATCATTTCTCAGCCATTATCCCGTATATAAAAGACTAAAATAAAAAAAGGGGCCAGGGTGACGCAAAGACACAAAGGCTTGTGTTTGGAAGCTAACGACGCCCTTGGGGGGGTGAACCTCCCCCTAATTAACAAGTTAAGCAATTAAGAGTGCCAGCGAGATTTCAGGCAGGCGCCAGACTACTGGCCTCAGTCTGATCACCTCACTGGCTAGACGTACTGATCCTCACATCATCTGACTGTCTCTCCACCCGAACGACCGGGCACAAACTTCAAGGTCAGCGTTCTCCCCAAAGAATGGAAGAGGCGCCTCTATGTAAACATGTCAAGGCAAATTAAACTACATATTTAGGTCATGAGTAACTAAATTTGATCGCCAACGAAAACATAAAAAAAAAAAACTAAAGCGAAATCGTTACGATGTTCCTCAGTGAACTCAGCATTTTAGCATTATTTTTGCACATTTTCACATGAATGAACGCAAGTCGGGTTTTGATAATGCAATCCAGCACCACGCTGTTTAAACATCCCTAACCCTGAAGATGATAACTCCTCCGAGTGCCTGTTCTGTTAGAGTGACATGGAGGCTCATACTGCAGCAGTAGGATGAAGCTGAGCCCAGATACAGCTCCAAAGTCAGTGTTGCCTTGTTCCCCCACGAACGGTGAAAGCATTTGGGAAAGGGTAAATCTAATCCTAGATCTTTGCCAAAAGGGTATTTCTCTACCCATTTCTGCTCACTAAAATGAGAGAGAGCCAAGGAAAAATACCCCAGAGACCTCACGTGACCGTCAGACCCGGTGGTGGGGAGGGAGAATGTCAAAATTAAGCGACAGCATTTCACATCTGCTGTGTCATCGCTCCGTTACCGCATAGGCCAGCCGAGGCTGAAACGCTGTCTCTCCTGACAACACCCATCTTTAACGTGAGCACTTAAGATCAACACCCATCTTTAACGTGAGCACTTAAGATCAACACCCATCTTTAACGTGAGCACTTAAGATCAACACCCATCTTTAACGTGAGCACTTAAGATCAACACCCATCTTTAACGTGAGCACTTAAGATCAACCACTCCTCATCACGGTCCATGGTAATGATGAAATAGGTGTGGTCCAGGATGAGGACTCCTCATTCCGTTCCATGTATCACAATGAGCCCATCCTCCGATTTCTACCTCCACGGGCCTCCCATGGTGTGGTCTTTAACTACATGAGAGAATGGAGGTGTAGGCTGGTGGAGGGGGGTAGAGGAGGGTGGAGGAGGAGGGTGGAGGGAGGGGACCTGGTGGAGGAGGAGGGGGGAGGAGGAGGAGGGTGGAGGGAGGAGACATGGTGGAGGAGGAGGGGGGAGACCTGGTGGAGGAGGAGGAGGTGGGATACCTGGTGGAGGAGGAGGGAAGGTGGAGGCCTGGTGGAGGAGGAGGGAAGGTGGAGGCCTGGTGGAGGAGGAGGGAGGGTGGAGATCTGGTGGAGGAGGAGGGTGGAGGAGAAGGGTGGAGGCCTGGTGGAGGAGGAGGGTGGAGGCCTGGTGGAGGAGGAGGGTGGAGGCCTGGTGGAGGAGGAGGGTGGAGATCTGGTGGAGGAGGAGGGTGGAGATCTGGTGGAGGAGGAGGGTGGAGGCCTGGGGCAGTGTAGTGAGAGTGATGTTCATACAAGAGCGAGTCCACCTCCTACTCACAGCTATCAGTCATGCACTAAGTGACAAGTGCACACACACACACACACACACACACACACACACACACACACACACACACACACACACACACACACACACACACACACACACACACACACAGGTCTGCATGCTACATTGCAGCATCAGGTGAGGAATGATGGTTAAGCCCAGGGTTGACAGGTGATGACAGAAGGCAGGTAGACTGTAGTATGTTGTGTTACTGCACCTGTACTACGCCTGTACTACGCCCTCTGAGGACCAGCTGCTTCAACAGTGGAAGAACCCAGCCACTGCCTCCCCTCACTCTCCCCTCAGAGAGCTGCTTTAAGAGAGAGCAGGTCTCTCCCCTCAGAGAGCTGCTTTAAGAGAGAGCAGGTCTCTCCCCTCAGAGAGCTGCTTTAAGAGAGAGCAGGTCTCTCCCCTCAGAGAGCTGCTTTAAGAGAGAGCAGGTCTCTCCCCTCAGAGCTGCTTTAAGAGAGAGCAGGTCTCTCCCCTCAGAGAGCTGCTTTAAGAGAGAGCAGGTCTCTCCCCTCAGAGCTGCTTTAAGAGAGAGCAGGTCTCTCCCCTCAGAGAGCTGCTTTAAGAGAGAGCAGGTCTCTCCGTTCTAAATGTGTTGAGAATCGTCACAACTCCTGCAGCAGTATGACACACACAAACAAACACAAAGCAGGGGCCTGGAAATCGACACCGTGAACAGAAGACAACGTCAAAGAGAAAAGACCGAAGACAACGACCACCTCTGATTACCTTCCTAATCCGTCCAAAACAAGGCATGAAATGACGCAAAATAACCTAACCGAAGGACGAACACAATGCACGAACCGCGCTAATTAGGACAGCGTTTTCCCGGGGACCTTGACGGTGAGACATAAGAGGAGCTAATCGCTGAATCCGGTCCTTTGATTGGGAAGCGGAACGGCGGGGTAAAGGATTAGGACAACAGGCAGTCAGTCCCACACAGCGGCGGCTCCAGGGGACGTCACCGAAGACCACAACCCGGGGCTTCAGCCGCTGATCTTCCTACGGTCCTTCAGCGGTCTGAACACCACTTGCTTCCCACTCCCACTGCTCGTTGAAACGTGTGTCGTAGGTCAAGCCTGACGTTAGGACGAGAATACACTTTTAAAAAGGGCTAGTATATGATTAAGAGATTATTCAAATACTCTATGAGGTAAATGTTTGCCGGAAAAAAATCTAATTTGATGGAAGGATGGTGTGTATGCATGTCTGACCAACATCTGTGTGATTCAACCAGTGAATAAGTGTTTCAACAACACCAGGGGAGGCCGGTGGAGGTAGAAACCGGAGGACAGGCTCATTGTAGTGCACGGAATGGAAAGGGGAATGGTATCAAACAGACAGGTTTGTCCGTTCCAAGCATAACAAGGAGCCTGTCCTCCGATGTCTACCTCCACTGGAAGCCTACTGGATGAACGCCTTCATAAAGGATAATTGTATGGCGGGGACAATCTGTCACCAGATGAAGACTTTATCAAAACATCAATAAACTCATGATGCTTCCTTATAATCCTGACAAATATGCTTGCCATGCACGACCAAGTTGCCCTTTGTGATATTTTTCAGATCTATAAAATATGACCTTTGCAGCCGATGACAGACTATATAAAACACTACCTTATGATCACGTAGGCAAATAACAACCCATTATTTTAGTCACAACAATTTTCCTTAACATAATTAGCGCAAATCAAAGACTAAAACAGATGGTCAATGAGGCTGGACAGCAGACGGAGAGGACCTCTAACTGGACGTCTGTCCGAGGCTCCCCTACCATGGCTGCCGAGGGGATTGACACACACACACACACACACACACACACACACACACACACACACACACACACACACACACACACACACACACACACACACACACACACACACACACACACACACACACACACACACACACACACACACACACACACACACACACACACACACACACACACACACACACACACACACACATCTTCCGATCGCAATTGATACAACTTTAATCTGCCGTTTTAGAGGAACACCTACCCGGCCATGTTTACCCGATGCACCGCCCGTCCACAGATTGTGGCTGACAACAACTCATTGCTTATTGCAATTGATTGCAATCGCTACTTAGACGGGGGTGATGGTGTTGCTCAGTGAGTCGTTTCAAGCGATAATTGTGGGAACAGTGTTGGTGCTTCAGCAAACGTGGTCTGGTAGGTTTTCTGTCTAAAACGGCGGATTAAAGTTGTATAAATTGCAATCGGCAACGGGGCCCGCAAACAGGGGGGGGGGGCGTCAGGATGTGGAGCGGGGCCCCTGACTCCGGCTTCTGATCCCTGGTCCGTCTGCAGCCCGTGTCTGTTAACGGCAGGCCGTCAACCACTCATTGGTACAGCGTACCTGTCATTTTGGTCACTGCACAAGTGTCACCATGACATATGAATCGATGATGATCAATTCAATAAATCTATGTACAGAACAAATCTTTCTGAATAATAATGATGTGCCATCTTGGTCGGTCGTGCACAAAGCATACGGTAGGTAGACGAGGGGGTAAAACAATAAGAAGAAAAAGATTAGAATCATAATTGTGCCTCCGTGTTTCAGACATTTAGCAGGAATCTACCTCTGACTCTCGCAGTATGTGGTTTCGTCTTTGTTTTGTTGCGTTAGGCTGCAGATGACACCTACCTTGCTTGACAGCTCTTTCATAAAAAAACATCTTTTGTTCTCAAAAGATTGGGACATTTTAAAGACACAGATGTGCGGCCAAAACGCCAGACATGGTTTCTCTACAGTGAAAACGTCAAACTGGCCATTATTCAAGTATCGTGCAGTAAAAACCTGGTTTAAGTTGAGCTGCTGGGACTGAGTTAGAAAGGCCATCCGAGCTCCATACAGTCCGGCTACTGTCTGACTGATATCAGATCATGATTCAGGTGTTCTCTGACCTTCCCATCAGAAAAGGCTACTCAAACAGATGCACAACACAACACAACACAACACAACACAACAGCATTTCAAAGGTTCTGTCCAGATCACTTCGACCCGTTTCATTCAGCCCCGGCAGCAGACGCGGGCGGTGGAGAGGGTTACAAAGCCAAGGCTACACGGACAGAGGCGAAAAAACACGGGACTCACCTTGTCTCCAAATTTCAATTCCGTGACCTGTTAGCAAAGTGAGTAATCCAGGCTCCCGCCGTGTGCATCGAGGAAGCAAAGGTAGTCAGAAAAGAAGCAATAATTCTCTCCTGAAACGTTGTATTCCTGGGACGCCGGACGACGGACAGACGAGCTCGCGGTGCCTCCGTGCGCCAGACTGAGCCGGACGTCTCACCACCACCACGCGACGGTGCGCCCGGGACACGCCCTCCTCATTTGCATCAAAGACCCTTACGGCCAATTAGGGGGCTCAGCACAATTGCCTTCGCAGTTGGCTCCTCCCCTCCTATTCAAATCAAATGGACCGTGACCCCGCCCTGTTGCCGGACATAGACTTACATACGATTTCCAAAATCTTAATAACCTCACATGTTGCGATCTCCCTTCTCTTGCCCAAATGTTCGCATCTCGCTGCCGCTCTCTCCAATATGAGGGTTCTCACACCACGCGATTGACTTCATACGCTGACATATACGATTTGATCAATATCTCTATCGTCGGTTTTGAAGACGGGGCTTAAATGGAGGTGTTACTGGTAAACTTGACAGGCGTGTGTTTGTGTAAAAATAACAAGATATAACACAGCTTTCTTATGTTGTAAGATATGTTATTTCGTGTAGAACATGAACGACGGTAAATTGATTATTTACTTATTTGCTCTGGTTTCCGTTAAACCGAAAGGTTTTCTACACTACAACTGACGCATCCTCGCCTGGGGAAGGTGTGTTGTCACCAGTTTATCCGCTGGCCATGCGTTTCTATCGCCTGTAGCTGTAGTACTATTGACATCAGCTCGTAGACTCTCTCACACTACGGGATCTGTTCTGATTTCCTTGCGCTCCGTGACTTTTACGCATTTCTGGCTCCGCGCTTTCCAAGACTTGGTATTCTCATTTGCGTATCTCGCCGAATAGGCGTTCCAGACTTTACGCACTTGGAAAATGATCACCTTCTGCCTCAAAATCCCACCTCTCTGGTGGCCAGAGGCGAGTCCAGATGAGTGTTCTGCCACTGGTAACACCAGTGTAGTCAATAGGAGAGGAATTCCACACTCTCTTTGTTCAACATCCTAGCCATTACACCCAAAACTTAGGAGACCCCCGAACAAAGGAAACTATTTCATTGTGCATTGCAGTGTTCGAAATGGCTTCGCTTCAACTCGGCTGATCGATTACAAATTAAATCGATTGGCCCTTCTTTCATTCTCTCCTTACATCAATGAGACATTCAAAGCCTTGTCGTCTAACACTCGGGAGCACTGTAATTAAATGCCTAGGCACTCACCTTGAAAGCCAACCCGTTGTCCAAATGCTACTATTTTCAATTAAGCTAGTCCCGGGCATTGTTTTTCCCAGCAATCAAAGCATTCCAAGCCCACACAGTTGAACTCCAACAATTCAATCTCAGGGTTCAACGTCCCACCGTCCCCCGCTGATTTCACTGTCAGCGCTTTTTCCATTTTACAACACCCTCTGGCGAAACCGCAAGCAATTAGCTGTCTATAGCCCCATGCTGAACCCGCTTTGTGTCATTCAAAGTCATGCAATTATTTCAACAAACGTTATTTATTCAAATTACGTTTTGTTTTCTCTAGGGTAGGTGCAGAGAAAGATGCCACTGGCTTATCTAGACAAGGCCGTTTTCCACCAGTAACTATTCTTTTGTTTAAAAATCAACACATTCCTCCAGAGAAATAAAGTGTCAAGAGAAATATTGTCAGTTGGGAAATGTATTATGTGTTTATATGTTGATTGTGTTTGATTTTCATTCCACCTTTGTAGGCTACAATCACTCTGTACGTCCGTCTTCTGTATTTGATTACATTAGCTACACATGACATTTTCGGCAGAAGCAGAATGAATTCCGAAGCGTACAGAAACATCTTGTCTGCTCAAATACAAGCAAATGCTTTCAAACTCATTGGACGCCGCTTCATCATACAGCAAGACAATAATCCAACAGACAAAACGTGGAATGTTGTTGACTGGTCACATCAATCCGCATAAATCCATTTGAACATGCATTTAATTACCTGAAGATGAGATTTAGAGCAGAAATACCTCAAAACAAACAACAGCCGAACATGGCTGCAGTCCAGGCCTGGCAGAGCATCACCAGAGAAGATACCCAGCGTCTGGTGGGTGAATTGGTCGCAGACGTCAGGCAGTTATTACATTCAAAGGATATGCAACCATATACTGAACATGAGTGCTTAAATTGGACATAATATGCAAAAATGACATAATATGAAAAAAATTACTGTCCACATACTTACGCAGGGCACTGTATATCTGCAGGCACTTGAAAAAGACAAACTGAATCCCCATGGTCTCAACTTAAATTGTTCATTTAAACATTTAACAAATATCAAATTAAACTGAGGTAATTAGATGTTTTAATTGAAGTTAATGGAGGGGTTCACATTAAGGAGGTGGGGCAGAGGTGCCTTCATTAACGGTGAATATTCAAGTGAGTTTTCCAAAAAAATCCAGCCCACTGTATTTAGAACACCACCCAGAGTCAATGATTTACTCCAGCCATGAATACTGGGTAACCCATTTAAGTTTAACCCATATAAGTCTTATTAAAGCGGTAAGTTGATATGAAACGTCCGCTCAGTGGGAATCTGGAATCGGTCGGCAATAATAACATCCATCGGATGGTGCCAAGACAAACAGGAGGATACTGTAGGGAAGTGGATCACACTGAGCCAACAGCTTGCTAAGTTGGCTGTCTGCTGCTGACTGTTTGAGGAGACAGAATTACGCTGACTCCCTCCTCGGGGTGATGGTTCAGTCAGCGCTTTCTGGACCAACAGCATCGCAGCGTTAGCATTCCTGACGTCGGCTCCTCGACGGGGGAAACGGCACATCCAACGAGGACGCAGACACGTCAACGGTTTCCTCCATCTGAGGTTCCTGCCGTACCCCCGTTCCTGTCTCTCATGGGCCACATCAACCGATCAACTGATTCAGAAATGATGAATCAAGTTCACCAATCAATAGCTGCGATATTTGTGATCAATTTAAAAGTAATCTTTGCTGAACGTACATAAGGGTCGAGGTTATCCTGCTGCGCTAGCTCCAGGTCTGGAGTGTCTGGTTGCAGGTGGCCTAGAGGTTGGAGAGGCCAGCCGGCAATCAGTAGGTCGCTGGTTTGATCCCCACCCCAGGAGGGAGCTGGATGTGAGCTGGTGACTGGAGTGTTGCAGGCATCATATCTAAACTGCTGTTGTGCCCTTGAGCAAGGCACTTAACTCCTGACTGTTCCAGGGGTGCCTGATGATGGTTGACCCTGTGCCCCTCCTTGGGGGAGGGGTGCAGTGCATGTGTGTTGTCTTGTAGGGTAGCAGGGCAAGGTAGCAGGGTAGGGTAGCAGGGCAGGCAGACAGGCAGGGCAGACAAGTAGACAGGGCAGGCAGGACGGGTAGACAGGCAGGCAGGTAGACAGGGCAGGCAAGGCAGGCAGGCAGGATGGGTAGACAGGCAGGCAGGCAGGACAAGTAGACAGGCAGACAGGGCAGGTAGGCAGGGCAGGTAGGCAGGGCAGGTAGGCAGGGCAGGTAGGCAGGTAGGCAGGGCAGGTAGGCAGGGCAGGGCAGGTAGGCAGGGCAGGTAGGCAGGGCAGGTAGGCAGACAGGGCAGGTAGGCAGGGCAGGTAGGCAGGGCAGGTAGGCAGGGCAGGTAGGCAGGGCAGGTAGGCAGGATGGGTAGGCAGGGCAGGTAGGCAGGGCAGGTAGGCAGGGCAGGTAGGCAGGCAGAAACCGGGAAGTGGTCCTGTAGCATAGAGAGAATGCAGTAAGACAAAATACTTAGACACAGAGAATCTACAGGAAACTAAGTGCTGCTCAGCGGCCGAGAGCGAGACTGACTCCTAACGACAAACAACGATCTGGCGAAGAGTGGACGGGAAGCCGGGGTTTAAACACTGGGAGTAGACGAGGTGATGAACCACAGGGGTGAAGACCAAACAGGTGGAGAAGATGACTGATTGCTGGAGCCTGGGCCACATACACACACACACACACACACACACACACACACACATACACACACACACACGCACACAGACAGAGACAGACAGGGGAGAGAGAGATACTGGTAAAGGCTTGGTGGAAGTGGAGGGCGTGACATGCAAGCAGTAGGTTGGCAAAGCTGTTCATGATGAAGTCATGTTGCTGACACCCGCTGCGGGCGATGGTGGAACCTGAAGAGACGGTTGGTTGTCAGCTGCCATTTTGAAATGTATCATGTTTGTCAGGCATACTGTAGTCCTCGATGTAATTGACAGTTGACAGTGAACTCTTCCCTGCTCTCTGAATGTACTGTAAATCCGATGCTATTCAGAATATATATAGATATCTCAATGACTCATAGGTGTATGACATGACTTCATCCCTAATTTATGAGTTTACCAAGAGTTGAGCTACACTACAAGTCTGAAAACTCTATGACCCCCAAGAGACCTGAATATCGCCTGTGGCCCCCCCGTCTCAAAGAGGATCGCTTTAGTGAGACGAGTCTCCTCATTATATTCAGCATGAGTCTTACAGTATGTGAGCTGCAAATGAATCCCTACGTTTCTTTAAGAAAACAATCACTAAATATTTCATGGGTGCTTTTGTTCTCCCTGTCGGGCGAAGTGGGAGGCTGGGGAACAGCGTGGGTGGAGAGAGTTCAAATTCATCTTAGGAAAGTGTGGAAGATTGTGATAATTGATCAACTGATTATTAATGCTATATTCATACTTTCAATTAATAATATGATATATTGGATACTGATCATTTGACCTTTATATATACATATGTACAGTGAACGTCTGACTTGAGACTCATGTTGACTTTTTCTGGCTACTGTTGTTGCAATAACATATTCCTGAGCATATGTAGGGGTGAAAGGTTACCTATGATTTGCATCTGTAGGGGTGAAAGGTTACCTATGATTTGTATATGTAGGGGTGAAAGGTTACCTCTTCTGAGTGTATGGAGCGGAGAAAGGTTTAGCTTAAAGATTGAGAGGTGAAAAGCTGGGAACAAAGAGGTGATTAAAAAATAAAAAGAAGAATGAAAAGACTGCCTACAGAGGAGGTCTTTGAATTTTTCACTGCTCTGAATCATGTGTAGAGTATCTCTCTGCATATGATTTCGGTGTATTGAAAAGTTTCTGTCAACTTGGCATAATAAAATGAGCTCAGAATTAACTTTGGTTTCTTGATTACAGAATATGTAGCATGCTAGATTGTGACTAACCATAAGAAGTCAAGTTTGGAGGGTTTTTCCTCAACAAAAGGCCACGCAATCCAAAAGAGGAGTGACACTCGAGGCTCTCGATGGACGACAATGAAACCTCTGGATGGATCGGCCCTCTGGAAACCTCTGGATGGATCGGCCCTCTGGAAACCTCTGGATGGATCGGCCCTCTGGAAACCTCTGGATGGATCGGCCCTCTGGAAACCTCTGGATGGATCGGCCCTCTGGAAACCTCTGGATGGATCGGCCCTCTGGAAACCTCTGGATGGATCGGCCCTCTGGAAACCTCTGGATGGATCGGCCCTCTGGAAACCTCTGGATGGATCGGCCCTCTGGAAACCTCTGGATGGATCGGCCCTCTGGAAACCTCTGGATGGATCGGCCCTCTGGAAACCTCTGGATGGATCGGCCCTCCCAACATCCAAAAGGCACACGAGGAGGAACCAAGCGGTGTAAAACATCAACTTCTTTGAGAGAAACTCCAGACTACCGTACCACCCCCCTCCATCACAAGGTCAGGGAAGTCCTGACCCTACTGTTATATATTAACAGCTGCAGTCCCTCACACGGTCTGATCTGGAGCCTGGCGGAGCTTCGCAGAGGCAGGGACAGACGGATGTGTGGGGAAGACGGCCCAAGAATAACAACATCAGACAGGCTGCAGGCGGATGCTGACATAGTGTTAATTAAATCAAGCTGCCAATCATGCCCCCCCCCCCCCTCCCTCGCCCTCCCTACCCCTCCCCCCACCCTCACCCTGCCTCCCCCCCTCCCCCACTGTCACACGTCCACAAATCAGAGGGACAGGGCTGCCTCCCCCAGGCGTCACACCCCCACCATCTCCCCTCTCACCCACTCAGCGATGTCACAGTGTGCCTCGATGTCATCGGAGGTTCTGGGCTAAATAAGCCGTGCGAAGCCGCTTCTGCTGGCGTTGGGGGATCGGCAGGCTTCTCTGGCGAGGGTACACAGTACAGCACGGTCAGGGGAAAAACTGCTGGCCCCTCTAAAGGACACTATTGTGTCTGCATTGTCGGTCAGAGATTGTCTTTGTTTTTTTACAGTTCGTCATGACCCAAATGGATGACCCAGAAATGGAAGAATAGAGGTCTGACCTGAGCTGAACTGAACTGGGCAGAGCTAATGAGGTTGTCAAATGCATGCCACCTTCCCCCACTGGTCTCCCCACCGTCATGTTGAAGTGGTGACGGCCACAGGGAGACAGGCACAAGGGCATCCAAGTCATGTTTGTGTAGAAAATGTTGGATGTTGAAATACATTTGGATGTATTTGGATATATTTGGATATATTTGGATATATTTGGATATATTTGGATGTATTTGGATATATTTGGATATATTTGGATATATTTGGATGTATTTGGATATATTTGGATATATTTGGATGTATTTGGATGTATTTGGATATATTTGGATATATTTGGATGTATTTGGATGTATTTGGATGTATTTGGATATAATGTTGTATGCTGGATAGCATATTGACATCCTCCTTCATGTCAAGAATAAGGTTTTTCATTTCCTTCATTTAGCCAGTGATGATGTCCTTTATTTAGGATAATGAGTCGGTAGGTATTGACCCATCTTCTAATGGCTGCTTCCAGCATGATAATGCACCATGTCTAATGGCTGCTTCCAGCATGATAATGCACCATGTCTAATGGCTGCTTCCAGCATGATAATGCACCATGTCTAATGGCTGCTTCCAGCATGATAATGCACCATGTCTAATGGCTGCTTCCAGCATGATAATGCACCATGTCTAATGGCTGCTTCCAGCATGATAATGCACCATGTCTAATGGCTGCTTCCAGCATGATAATGCACCATGTCTAATGGCTGCTTCCAGCATGATAATGCACCATGTCCCGAAGTAAAAGTCGTCTCAAACTGGTTTCATGAACATGACAATGGGTTCAGTGTTCTTCAGTGGCCTTCCCAGTCACCGGATCTGAATCCAATAGAACACCTTTAGGATGTGGTAGAACGGGAGATTCACAGCTTGAAAGTGCACCAGAAAAATCTGCAGGAATTGTGTGATGCAATCATGTCATCATGGACCAGAATCTCAAAGGAATGTTTCCAACATCTTGTGGAATCAATGCCATGAAGAATTGAGGCTGTTTTGAGAGCAAAGGGAGGCCCTACCCAGTATTAGTACAGTGTTCCTAATAAAGTGCTCAGTGAATGTGTATCTGTATTCATTTCTATGAATATAGTTATCTGCCTGGCTTGTCTGTCTGGCAATGCAATTCTATTATCCATGTCTGTTCCAGGGGAGGCTGGTGGAGGTAGAAATCGGAGGACGGGCTCGATTTCTGCCTCCACCAGCCTCCCATCTGGTTATCCATGTATTTTCCCCTTCTGAAGTTCTGTCATGGTCTCTCCATGTAAACACCGTTATCACAGCCCTCTGGTATCTGGCATCACCACAGTCGTTCAGGAGTTACCTCCATGTTCCCAGGTCCACCAGTAACAGGTTTGGTTATGCTTCCACTCCACCCTTCAGGAA
>NC_139665.1:1468882-1526382 GCF_951799395.1 Argentina silus
GTGTGTGAGACTGTGGAATGAGGGATTTAGCCACACGTAAACTTAAATTAAACAGCCAATGAGGTTAGTCTTATTTTCTAATAAGGTTCTACGTTTAAGTGATTTCGGTTTGTTCACAGAATACAAATGAGTGTTTGAATCAGGCCATTTGTAGGCTATTAGCAAATCACTCAGGAGTAAATCCGATACATCTAAATTTCTTTCATTTGTCTTTAAATCTCAAAACTCTTGTCTTGAATTCTCCAAATGAAGACACCTGTAGTCCTCTCAGTGAGAGAGAGATCTGTGTCTGTCAGCGTCAGTCTGTGTAATGGAGCACCGATGTGTTCCATTAGAAGTCATTTGTGTTGCCGCCTGCCAATAACCATTAACATTATTAAATTAAGCAATAATGCCTGAGAGACTGTGGGTATACACACACACACACACACACACACACACACACACACACACACACACACACACACACACAGACACACACACACACACACACACACACACACACACAGACACACACACACACACACTCACACACACACGCAGACACACCCACACACACAAACACACACACACGCAGACACACCCACACACACAAACACAGAGTATACACACACTCACACACCCACACACACACACACACACACACACACACACACACACACACACACGTAGGGGGAGTTGTTAGTCAAACCCCCTACCAAGTGACAATATTATAATATACAAAATCACAGCCTCAAGGGTATTAACGCTTTTATACACAACAAGTCCACCAATTGTGACAAGAAAACAAAGCTTTCAGTGTTTACTTTGTGACAGAATGTGGTGGTTTCTGCCCCGCGCTAGGAAACAGTTAGACTTCCCAAAACTACAAAGGTTGTCAAGGAAACGTGATAGACATATTTACTGCGTGGTAGGGATACCATAACAGGGGATTTAACCGGGACATTATCGTTACTAAATAACAGATTATCACACTGCTTGTTTTCATCAACCCGTGGTAGAATGCTGAATGATCCCTTTGAGTTTGGATGTGGAGGCTGTGAGAGACGTCTGCTTTATACAACATTTATAGTAGATCCCAGGTGTAGTATGTCTGGTTTTACAGTAGATCCCAGGTGTAGTATGTCTGGTTTTACAGTAGATCCCAGGTGTAGTATGTCTGGTTTTACAGTAGATCCCAGGTGTAGTAAGTCTGGTTTTACAGTAGATCCCAGGTGTAGTATGTCTGGTTTTACAGTAGATCCCAGGTGTAGTATGTCTGGTTTTACAGTAGATCCCAGGTGTAGTAAGTCTGGTTTTACAGTAGATCCCAGGTGTAGTATGTCTGGTTTTACAGTAGATCCCAGGTGTAGTAAGTCTGGTTTTACAGTAGATCCCAGGTGTAGTATGTCTGGTTTTACAGTAGATCCCAGGTGTAGTATGTCTGGTTTTACAGTAGATCCCAGGTGTAGTAAGTCTGGTTTTACAGTAGATCCCAGGTGTAGTAAGTCTGGTTTTACAGTAGATCCCAGGTGTAGTAAGTCTGGTTTTACAGTAGATCCCAGGTGTAGTATGTTTGTTTTTTCGGTCATCATTGACCTGAGGTACTCTATGGTTTCACTGGACGGAGACTCGAAAAGCTGTGTTCCGCAGTTGCTTTCAGCATGGTTAGGAATATGCACACAAGCTTGTCAACCTCACACACACACACATACACGCACACACACACACACACACACACACACACACACACACACACACACACACACACACATTCAGAGACCTCGTTCAGGAGGCTTTTTCATCTCTCTCTCCTTAATTCAGGTATTTTTCATGCGTGCTTCACTCTGCAGCCTGCAGTGACCTTTACCAGCTCTCTGTAGCACACAGACACACACGCACGCACGCACGCACGCACGCACGCGGGCACGCACGCACGCACGCACGCACGCACACACGCACACACGCACACACACACATCTCTGTAGCTGTGCTCAGAACCACTCTGAGGTACCAAAGCGTCTCTGGTGATATAAGTATCATTATGTGTGGAAGCTGCAGGACATGGACTCAAAACCACAGAGAAAATACAAGTGCAGGTTCAAATTCACTCACCGTTTATTGCATATTGGTCCCCATCAAAAATGAAACACATTTAAAAGTATTCATGATCATGACAAAACAGATTAAGAAGGGTATATCTGAGGATAGGAGAATGGAGCAGTGTCAGTGTAATTGAATATGCTGTAATTCGGGTAGGAATGATCGGAAGATGATAAAATAGAGATTTTTTTATTGGGAAGAAAACCAACTGCTGACCTCATACAAGTGTAACCAAGTATAATTTCTTAATCAATGAAAACAGACTGAATTTTACTTTGTAGAATATCATATGTCAGAAAATGTACATTTAGTTATGTATATTATCTGTATATTCTATATATATCTATTATTTTATTTTTTTTACTGTATTTAATGTTATTACTGTTGATGTTTACATGTATTATACTTGTTACATTGTATTGTTGATATTGATTAATGTTGTAGAACTGCTCTGCCTGTGACATTTCATAGCATTGTGTTCTTATATTCATTGTAATGCCAAATAAAGCAGACTTTGACTTTGAGATCCTGTGGGAACACACTGCAGTCAGAGCATACAGAACTATTAGTGTTCCACTCTGAGAACGAGGCCGTGATTCTCAGAAATGCTCTCTCAACCGAATGACACATCAAAGACAAAAACCTCCCTTCCTTTCCAAGGATCCTTGCGGTGAAGACAGGATGAACAAAGTGCCTTTCAGCCAGAAGATAATGCTTCTAGCAATTAAGGAATGATTGCAGTGCTGTACTCATTAGGTGGACCAGACTTTCAGCAGACACATAAAAGCCTAGGTCATGGCCTCCTTTGGTCCCTCTGTCCCATCCTAACCCTAACCCTAACCCTCCCTCTCTCATCAAAAGTTAATTTGAAGTCAAAGGGTGTTTCGCTAAATGTCATTTACAATTACAGCCCATGTCAAACATTGTCTATCCGAGAAACAATAAAATTGTATTACAACAGGTGATAAAGAAATACCATTCCCTCTCTCCTCTCCTCTTCCCCCTCTCTTTCCCCTGCTTCCTCTTTTAACCTCCTCTCTCTCTCTCCCTCTCTCTCCCTCTCTCTCTCCCTCTCCCTCTCTCTCCCTCTCTCTCTCTCTCTCTCTCTCTCTCCCTCTCTCTCTCTCTCTCTCTCTCTCCCTCTCTCTCTCTCTCTCTCTCTCTCTCCCTCTCTCTCCCTCTCCCTCTCTCTCTCTCTCTCTCTCTCTCTCCCTCCCCTGCAGTGCCATTAGCCAGTGCTCCAGGCAGTCTGTGAAACGATTATGAATTATGAAATGTACATGATCTGTGGGTCCAAAACAGTGTTCTTGCAAAGCGAGAGGAGAAGGAGAGAAGGAGAGATGAGGCCATACAACACAACTTTTATTGTCCATTAATGGCTCAATGGAAATGTTTTTTACACACACACACACACACACACACACACATACACACACACACACACACACACACACACACACAAGGTCAGGGCACACAGCCCCCCTCCGGAGCATTTGGGGGTTAGGTGCCTTGCTCAAGGGCACAAAGGCAGTGGAACGCACTTTTCGAGGTGATGCCAGGAACCCTCCCGTCACTGGCTCACACCCAGCTCATGCCTTCCCGTCGCCACCGGGGATCGAACCAGCGACCTTCCAGTTACCAGCTGGCCACTCGAGCTTGAGCTTTCTCCCCAGGTGGTGAAATAATGAATTGCATCCTGGAGTTTATAAACACCCCTGCCTTTCTAGCGATTTCCACCTGCGTTTCTCTCTCCGAAGAGCCACTTGTTCTCTCTCATTATCTGATGTTGTTTTTCTAAATGTACGTCATATTCTGCAGGTGAGCAGAGGGTCAACGCTAGCTTTGTTTCTGCTGCGACTCCAGACGCTGCAGTGAGACAGACGTTCCTGTTGTTTACTGCTGGTGAATCACATCACATCTCATACCGCCGTAATTGACACTGTGAAGCGCTTTGGGATCTCGCTCCCCGATCAACAACAGTCAACAACAATCAAGGAGTCAACAATCCAGGGTAATGTAGTAATAATAAACCAGTGGCAGTAGTAGAGCATCAGGGTAATGTAGTAATAATAAACCAGTAACAGTAGTAGAGCATCAGGGTAATGTAGTAATAATAAACCAGTAACAGTAGTAGAGCATCAGGGTGTCGTCAGCAGCAGCAGGAATGACCGTAGTAATGACTGTAGTAATGACTGTAGTAATGACTGTAGTAATGACCGTAGTAATGACTGTAGTAATGACCGTAGTAATGACTGTAGTAATGACTGTAGTAATGACTGTAGTAATGACCGTAGTAATGACTGTAGTAATGACTGTAGTAATGACTGTAGTAATGACCGTAGTAATGACCGTAGTAATGACTGTAGTAATGACTGTAGTAATGACTGTAGTAATGACCGTAGTAATGACTGTAGGAATGACTGTAGTAATGACCGTAGTAATGACCGTAGTAATGACTGTAGTAATGACTGTAGTAATGACCGTAGTAATGACTGTAGTAATGACTGTAGTAATGACCGTAGTAATGACCGTAGTAATGACCGTAGTAATGACTGTAGTAATGACCGTAGTAATGACTGTAGTAATGACTGTAGTAATGACTGTAGTAATGACTGTAGTAATGACCGTAGTAATGACTGTAGTAATGACTGTAGTAATGACTGTAGTAATGACCGTAGTAATGACCGTAGTAATGACCGTAGTAATGACCGTAGTAATGACTGTAGTAATGACTGTAGTAATGACTGTAGTAATGACCGTAGTAATGACTGTAGTAATGACTGTAGTAATGACTGTAGTAATGACTGTAGTAATGACAATAGTAATGACCGTAGTAATGACTGTAGGAATGACCGTAGTAATGACCGTAGTAATGACTGTAGTAATGACAATAGTAATACAATGTCAAGTGTATGGACTGTAGCATGATGCCAGTGTGCAAAGAGCTGTGTCTACTGATCAAGAGGGGAGGGGGGGGGGGGGGGGGGGGTATTATTGAGCTCAAGTTCAAGGGGGGTTGAGGTAGAGGGGGTGGAGAGGGGGGACGGAGGGAGGGGACGGAGAGGGGGGATGGAGGGGGGGTGGAGAGGGGGGATGGAGAGGGGGGGACGGAGGGAGGGGATGGAGGGGGGGGACGGAGAGGGGGGGACGGAGAGGGGGGGGGCCGGGGAGGGTGGGGATGGAGGTTGGCAATGCTGTGAAAAAAAGAGAAACACCATCCAGGAGGGCACTTTGTGAGTGGCAGGGCCAAGGGGCAGGGTTTTTGCCCCCTTTCACCCCCTCCCTTGTGCTAGGGATGCCCATCGTGCTCTAAGTAAACACTATCCCATCAACACCAGCTTCAAGTGTCCTTTACAAGGTGCCATGAATAATCTATTAACAGGCCGTTTTCTGCCTGTTAACTTTCACGGCAGAGGGGGGCGAAAGGCAGGAGGCCATTAATATAAATGGTGTTGATGGTCTCCTCCAGGGCGCCACGTCTGATCATTAGGAATGTATGAACTGGCATCGATTGTATTGGCGGCCTGGTGTGACTGGTCGTAATGGAGGGAGGAGGGAGGAGGGAGGAGGGAGGAGGGAGGAGGGAGGAGGGAGCTCACGGCCAGGCCGCTCAAAGGGTCATAAAGCCGTTTGGAGACCAATCTTAATACCTCCAGCTGTTTACACTCTTCAAATCAAATCGAATCGGATCAAAGTTTTAGTTGTTACGTACATCTCATACAGCCGTAATTGACATGGTGAAATACTTTGGGATCTTTGGGATCTTTGGGATCTTTGGGATCTTGCTCCTCGATCAACAACAGTCAACAACAATCAACGAATCGACAATACAATATAATCTAGTAGTTTAGCAGGCATAAGCAATCTGTTTATTGATATAGATTTGATTGATTTACAGTGCCCTGTGTCGCTATTTGGACAATGAAGCAATCTGTCCTAAAGCTTTTTGTACCCTAATATACAGTACGTATACAGTAACCCTAACCCTAACCCTAATATACAGTACGGGAACTATGGAGAAAAAGTCTCTGGTGTGACTTCAGGGCTGAGGGGCTTCAGTGGTGTGGGTGGGGCCTCAGTGGTGTGGGTGGGGCCTCAGTGGTGGGCCGTAGGGGAGGGGCCTCAGTAGTGTGGGTGGGCCCTCAGTGGTGTGGGTGGGGCCTCAGTGGTGTGGGTGGGGCCTCAGTGGTGGGGGTGGGCCTCAGTGGTGGGGGTGGGGCCTCAGTGGTGGGGGTGGGGCCTCAGTGGTGGGGGTGGGGCCTCAGTAGTGTGGGTGGGGCCTCAGTGGTGGGGGTGGGGCCTCAGTGGGGGCAGGTTATTTATGCTGAATGTGGTGATCCAGTAGAAAACCAGATTCAAAATGAACAGGATTGGATAGTGGCAGACCTCTATGAACCACGCTAACACACGATGGCACATCTTCAAATCACACAGCCCTCATATCTACAGCTCACATCACACAGTCCTCATATCCACAGCTCACATCACATCACACAGCCCTCATATCTACAGCTCACATCACATCACACAGCCCTCATATCTACAGCTCACATCACACAGTCCTCATATCTACAGCTCACATCACATCACACAGCCCTCATATCTACAGCTCACATCACACAGTCCTCATATCTACAGCTCACATCACATCACACAGCCCTCATATCTACAGCTCACATCACATCACACAGCCCTCATATCTACAGCTCACATCACATCACACAGCCAACATGCTCAGCTAAGTTTTAACCTGATACACTATACTAGTATCTAAGGCTTTCTGACTTAGTGTGAAACTGCGGCCTATCCCAAGAGGCTTCTCTGGCTGTGCTTCGATGCCCTGACAGAGGGATGACTCTCACTGCGGAGGGCCTTGGAAATTAAACCGGGAGCTCAAGCACCTTGGTGGGTCTCATCTGAAACGCAAAAATCTAATTACTTCAATAAACTCCTGCAATTTGTTTGACGCTCGGAGGCTGTGGGTTGCCTCAGACATTAAAGCTTAAATTGCGGCGCTCATTAAGGAATCGAAAAAAAAACAACAGAACGCCATCTTGTTTACTTTAGAGTTCTGGATTCATTTGGGAAGTAAAATAAATAAAGCATAATCTCCTTTGATTTATTTGTTTTTCTTCAGATCCTGTTTGCCTTTACACTTGATTACCTGTGTACTGTATTCCCTGATGTTGCATTAAACATAAAACACTGTCAGAAGTGACATTTATCAGGGAGGAGAAGAGCAGTGTAAGGAGCTACGCAATTTATATCCATTTCCTCTTTCTCACATGTGCACAAAGGAACTGGATGGTTTGACAGGTTGACATCACATCGTCCTTTATGTGCAATTATATGTTCGATAGGTCTACATTTGTATAATATCAAAGCTACATTATGGGTAACTACATTATGGGTAACTACATTATGGGTATGCCTACAGCAATTTCAGCAATACCCTGAAAGCAGTGGCGGTAGAAATCGAAGGACGGGCTCATTGTAATGCATGGAATGTAATGAGGAATGGTATCACTGGTAATAGTTTACTTGTTTTAAATCTATTATCTGGAGTTCAGACAGGACAGTTTAACCATTAATTGCATGAAGATGGTAATACGTTTAAGCTTGGTCTAATTGGAAGGCTGGGGGTGGAGGATGGAGGCTGGGGGTGGATGGAGGCTAGGGGTGGAGGGTGGAGGATGGAGGCTGGGGGTGGAGGATGGAGGCTGGGGGTGGAGGGTGGAGGCTGGGGGTGGAGGATGGAGGCTTGGGGTGGGGGGTGGAGGATGGAGGCTGGGGGCGGAGGGTGGAGGCTGGGGGTGGAGGGTGGAGGCTGTGGGTGGAGGATGGAGGCTGGGGGTGGAGGATGGAGGCTGGGGGTGGGGGGTGGAGGATGGAGGCTGGGGGTGGAGGGTGGAGGCTGGGGGTGGAAGATGGAGGCTGGGGGTGGAGGCTGGGGGTGGAGGATGGAGGCTGGGGGTGGAGGGTGGAGGCTGGGGGTGGAGGCTGGAGGCTGGGGGTGGAGGATGGAGGCTGGGGGTGGAGGATGGAGGCTGGGGGTGGAGGGTGGAGGCTGGGGGTGGAGGATGGAGGCTGGGGGTGGAGGGTGGAGGCTGGGGGTGGAGGATGGAGGCTGGGGGTGGAGGATGGAGGCTGGGGGTGGAAGATGGAGGCTGGGGGTGGAGGATGGAGGCTGGGGGTGGAGGGTGGAGGCTGGGGGTGGAGGATGGAGGCTGGGGGTGGAGGGTGGAGGCTGGGGGTGGAGGGTGGAGGCTGGGGGTGGAGGATGGAGGCTGGGGGTGGAGGGTGGAGGCTGGGGGTGGAGGATGGAGGCTGGGGGTGGAGGATGGAGGCTGGGGGTGGAGGATGGAGGCTGGGGGTGGAGGCTGGGGGTGGAGGATGGAGGCTGGGGGTGGAGGATGGAGGCTGGGGGTGGAAGATGGAGGCTGGGGGTGGAGGATGGAGGCTGGGGGTGGAGGGTGGAGGCTGGGGGTGGAGGATGGAGGCTGGGGGTGGAGGGTGGAGACTGGGGGTGGAGGATGGAGGCTGGGGGTGGAGGGTGGAGGCTGGGGGTGGGGGGTGGAGGCTGGGGGTGGAGGATGGAGGCTGGGGGTGGAGGGTGGAGGCTGGGGGTGGAGGATGGAGGCTGGGGGTGGAGGATGGAGGCTGGGGGTGGAGGATGGAGGCTGGGGGTACTCTCCTAGCCAATATGCTTGGAGGAGCCTAAACTTGGCTCTAAGGTCTCTTGGACACGTGAGGATGTTTCTGCATGCGTGTGTTTCTACATCCTGTCACCTGACGGACAGCTGCGACGTTGGACTTCGAGGCCCCGCTTGAACTAACGCTGTGCTTCATGTGTGGTCGACGTTTAAGGGAGGGGTTAGAACAGAAGACTACAGCATCAACAGTAGCAGCAGTAGAGACAGTAGTATTAAACCTCTGGTAGTACAGTAGACAGTAGTATTAAACCTCTGGTAGTACAGTAGACAGTAGTATTAAACCTCTGGTAGTACAGTAGACAGTAGTATTAAACCTCTGGTAGTACAGTAGAGACAGTAGTATTAAACCTCTGGTAGTACAGTAGAGACAGTAGTATTAAACCTCTGGTAGTACAGTAGAGACAGTAGTATTAAACCTCTGGTAGTACAGTAGAGACAGTAGTATCAAACCTCTGGTAGTACAGTAGACAGTAGTATTAAACCTCTGGTAGTACAGTAGACAGTAGTATTAAACCTCTGGTAGTACAGTAGAGACAGTAGTATTAAACCTCTAGTAGTACAGTAGACAGTAGTATTAAACCTCTAGTAGTACAGTAGAGACAGTAGTATTAAACCTCTGGTAGTACAGTAGACAGTAGTATTAAACCTCTGGTAGTACAGTAGACAGTAGTATTAAACCTCTGGTAGTACAGTACAGGTCCATTTTAAACATTCAACCTCTCAAAGATTTGAATAATTAAATACAGCATAAGCACATTTTCATATATATGGGCCAGGAGGCTGAACTCTATCTGATCCAAAATATCTATATTTATATTTGTGTGAGACACACACACACACACACACACACACGCACACGCACGCGCACACACACCCACACACGCACACACACGCACACGCACGCGCACACCCACCCACACACACACACACACACACGCACACACACACACACACACACACACACACACACACACACACACACACACCCACCCACACCTCTGCTCACCTCCAGTCAAGGGTATCTATGAAACAACAAAGATTGAGTTGATATCCAATTACATGTTGTTTATGTCCTGATTTCACAGCATCCCTGACAGTCCTTCAGCAGCACAAACCCGCCCCAACCATCTCAGAGTACAATAATTAGTTCATTATGGCTTAATTACCAAATAATGACTTCTGCTTTGTCTGCTGTTTCTCCTGGAGCCTCTATTGTCTGGTTATCGGAGGGGAAGCCATTATCAAGCTCTTTGTTGCCAATTTGTCATGTTTCACCTCTCAGCTTCCTGGAGGGAGAGAGGTTTTGCTGATGGGAGTTTGTCAAGTTTGTATACAAGTTTACCGTACAAGTCTGTCTGTTGTTCATTTATAATAATAAGAGACCTGCACACATATCTTTAATAATAAACGCTTGAATGTTAAATATTGGAGCATCATGCTGAAGAGTATAGGCTGTTGTGAGTGTTGTTGCTGCCATCTGTGACTCTTTACACTTTATGCTATTGCCATTGTTTTGCCATTACTATTGCTATTATATGTTGTTATTATTATGGCATTGCTACTAATTGATGCTGATATTGTTTGATTGTTGTGTTGTTGAGGAGTTGCTCACCCTGAAGCATTTCATGACCTGGTATCCTCTGGATGGTGTAAATGAAATTTGATTTGATTTGGTTTATAGAAATGTCTGAAGTGTTTACTCCCATGAGTTTGATCTTGTCTCACTGTATCATAGCATGAAATATCATCTACTTTAGAAAAAATTACTCTTTTTATTACATGATTTGGACGGTACACCCAAGTCTACCTGCATCGTCCGATGCAAACATGGAAAATACTTGAAGTTACTAAAATACCAAGAGCGTTCTGATTTGATCTGACGGTGCAGTGCATCAGCGATGGTGGGCTATAAGGTACTTAAAGGATAACAAAAACAATAAATAATAAGGTAGTTGGCACCTGTAAACTTTACTCTGACTGTTGACCTCGGTCTCGCTGGTTGGAATTGGGTCACTGCAAGAACAACAGCAGGTCGCCTTCAATATCCGCAGGCCATCTATTATTCAGCCAGTTCTGCTGCAGAAATAACACCCTGATGATTCTTTCTGGGGACGTCGGCTTGGCACAGGACCTGCCTATCTTTATGTGGGCAGTAAAAGTCACCGCCCTGGCAGACAGACCCCAAGATCTCTTACTTTACTGCACACTGTGGCTCGACGGAAGCTGGGTAGCAGAGTTTAAGGCTAGCGATAGCCATACGATACGACAGCCATAGATTTCATGGGTGGAAAAGGGGCAGCAGTCCTTGTAAATGCTAGCAGCATCACAGCACAGTGTGTCTCAGGTTTTAATCTTTTGTTCCCCTTTTGGGAGCTTCACGCACCCTTGGCTGGCAGTGTAAGGCTAGCTTAGCGTGCCCTAATTAGGTCCTGATAATAAACTCATTGCCTTTTCAACACCGAGACCGCGTTCTGGTCTGACAGCATTGCTGTTTTAGAATGCTACCATCGCTAATCATGGAGCCAAGCTAACCCTGAGCAGTAGACGGTGGTCCCTGGTCGGTTGCTAACGGGAGGTCCTCCACTGTGGAACTACAACATGTGGCTTCTTCTCTGATCCAGAGCCAGGGATGGATTAGCCACCCAGTAAGATGGGCTAATGTCAGGGCAGATGAGAAGAACAATAGCCCTTGAATAATTGAACGTTTTGAAGGTGGAAACATTAGGCCGTGCCAGCCCCGTCCCCTCTGAAAGGCTTTCAATGTCCGTTATGCAAGCTGAAGGAAAAGCTATTTCTGCCTGGCTTTTGTTGCCCCGCTGTTCAAGAAAGCAAACATTTGAATCATTGATGCCATGAATCATGTATGAGTCATTATTTGTTTGGTTTCGGAGTGGAAACTTTATCAGAAAGAGGGAAAGATGCGTTCTGATGTATTGGTGTGTCAGATGATCATTTCAGGTTTGACTACCACCTCTTTTTCATTAATACTTGACATTTCCGAAGGCCAAAGCATATGTTTTTGTGATCCATGCGGACGAATCACTAAATTAAGTTCAATTGCAGGGGTTAGGCAAGCACGTTGACTTTCACATTGGTTCTCCAGCAATGCATAAAAAAACCTGAAAACCTTTGTCAGCACGTGGGGATGAGTGAAAATTATTGACTGTTCCGTTTTCCATGGAAAGAAACAAGAAAAATGGGGTTTGAGTGATCGTTTAAAGGAGGAGATAAGCTAGTTATAACAATAAGCTTTCTTTATAATAATAAGCTTTCACGCTAATTGGGTCACTAAGCTAACGCTAGCAAACATTTGTTGTTGTTTCTGTGGGGGAAATCTGGCGAGCCGGCAAGATCATTTCAGTCGGTGCGTTTTATCACAACATCCTAAAGCTGGGCGGTTTGGTCTCCTCTCTGCTGTCTGTGCTCTGCGTAGGGAGGTCTCTGCGGCTGCAGTGCGTTCCCTTTCCATATGGCCCTTTGTTTTGATTCAATAGTAAAAGGCAACACAGTGCCCTGGTGTAGTTTAATCCCTGGGACGTGTTGGGGTTCGGTTTAAGTCCTGAGGGAATCCCTCCCTCATATCTAAGGCTTACACACAAAGACAGATAAAGCGGATGTTCCTCTGATCCTGTGGTTTGGTTTATTGTGTCTGTACAAGAGAACATTAACACAAGAAGGGAAGGTTGGTGATGGTTAATCAGATCCAAGTCTCTGTGGGGTTCTTGGCTGTGTGTGTGTGTGTGTCTGTGTGCTTTTTTGTTTGTGTGTGTGTGTGTGTAGCTCTCATACTGCATCACAAATGGTGCAATGTTTGGGTCAGAATGTGGTGTGTCCATGAGTGTACACACACACACACACACACACACACACACACACACACACACACACACACACACACACACACACACACACTCCCCCATGGCAGCCATCTGGGGGTGAGAGGCAGCCTTTTCCATGCTCCTTTCAGTTTATCTGTGTGAATGTGAGAGCAGACTGTTCTCAGGTCTTCAGGCTGCAGACCTCCAAGTGAACAGTTGCTCGCCTTGGATGATGTAAAGCGTAAACATCCATGCGTGTCCCGGGGTGCATCTGGTAGTCAGAGTGGGTGTGTTTATCTGCCTGTGGAAGCATATCTTATCTGGTATGTGTGTTCTGTGGGCATGTGTGTGTGTGTGCGTGTGTGTATCTGTGCTTGCTTGCTTGCATCTCTGTGTGTGTGTGTGCGTGTATATGTGCTTGCTTGCGTGTGTGTGTGGTTATGTGTGCTTGCTTGCGTGTGTGTGTGTATGTGTGTGCATGCTTGTACAGTACGTGCATGCATATGTGTTCGCTGTGTGTCTGATTGGGTATGATTGTAAACAAACGGTGAGTGAGTGTGTGTGTGTGAGTGAGTGTGTGTGTGTGTGAGTTTGTGAGTGAGTGTGTGTGTGTGTGTGTGTGTGTGTGTGTGTGAGTGTTTGTGCCACCGGAGGCGGTCAGAAGTGTGTATCTCTGTGAGTGTGTGTGTGTGTGTGTGAGTGAGTAAGTGAGTGAGTGTGTGTGTGTGTGTGTGTGTGTGTGTGAGTGATTGTGTGTGTGTGTGAGTGTGTTTGTGCCTCCGGATGTGGTCAGAGGTGTGTATCTCTGTGAGTGAGTGTGTGTGTGTGTGTGTGTGTGTGTGTGTGTGTGTGGCAGTCAGAAGTGTGTATCTCTGTGAGTGAGTGAGTGAGTGTGTGTGTGTGTGTGTGTGTGTGTGTGGCGGTCAGAAGTGTGTATCTCTGTGAGTGTGTGTGTGTGTATGTGTGTGTGTGTGTGTGTGTGTGTGTGAGGCGGTCAGAAGTGTGTATCTCTGTGATAGAGCTGGCTGTTCCTCCCACAACGCTCTTTAGATTCTACTGGTGAATCAGCCACAAACAAGCTTACATGTCCCGAGTCCACACACACACACACACACACACACACACACAGACACACACACACACACACACACACACAAACAAATGCTCTGTTTTGTGTACAGGCTTTTGCGATTATGCGCCTTCAGAAATAAAGTAAATGAGTGGTGAGATGAAGAGATGTGGTGTGTTTAACGTCAGCCTTGATGGATGGCATGTCTGCTGTGTTCCACATCTACCTACTGTAAAGACTGAGGCGGTTCCTCAGTGAAAACACATTATTCTGATATTTCATGTGAGCCCCCACACCTACAGACCAGACCTCCTGGTCAATCTAGCCCTATTAAACACAGCCTCTCAAATAAAAATGATAATTTCCTCATGATACACTATTACACGCCCTATAAAGTATTGCTATAAAAAGATCCCCGTAAAAATCCCAGTCTGAGGCCTCGCCACTGTCTGTGTGAATAAAACCTAAAAAACAATCAACGCTTGGATAATGATGAGGTTACAGAGGTTACACACACACACACACTCACACACACACATAAACACGCACGCACACTCACACACACACACACACACACATAAACACGCACGCACGCACACTCACACACACACACACACACACACACACACACTAGCAGCAACAGCCGCCTGCTGAAGCTGACCTGTTATTGGACCATATGGAAGAAAGCTGTCTCTCTCCTTCTCTGCCACTCTCCAATTCCCTCTCTCCCCATCTCTCTCTCTCTCTTCATTTCTATTTCTCTCTCTCTTCCATCCATCATTTCTATCTCTCTCTCCTTCCTTCCTTTCTCTCCCTCCCTGTGTGACAAAGGTGGTGGATGGCAACAATAGTCTGTTATTGGACCAAATTGTCGGAAACTAAATTCTCTCTCTCTCTCTCTTCCTCTCTCTCTTTTTCTTTCTCTCTTTCTCTCTCTCTCTCTGGAAGTGTCAGAGGTAGTGGATAGAGTCCATATGGACCATATGAGTTGAAGCTGCCTTTCTTTTTTTTCTCCACCTCTCTCTCTCTCTCTCCCTCCCACTCTCCCTCCCACTCTCCATCTCTCCCTCCCACTCTTTCTCCACCTCTCCTTCCTTCCTTCCCTCCCTCCCTCCCTCCCTCCCTCCATCCATCTCTCTCTCTGGAGGTGTGACAGGAGCTGTGGATCCAGCCTCCGCTATTGGACCTGCTAATGGCCCATATGGATGGATCATATGCTGCCAATGAATTTTAACGACAGGAAATTGGCCGCCGTCTCGCGATGCACCACATGCATTTCTAAACCCTGCCGCTGAATGTCATCTCCGATCTGTTGTCTCAACTTGGACCCGAATCAAAAAATTATAATCTGAAATTGCATTTGTGCGAATTTATGTCAAATGCCCGCTCAGAACAATATTGTTTTGATGGAGAAGCTCAATATGTATTTATGAGCTGCAGTAGTATACAGTAGCTGGCAGGTGTGTGTGTCAGAACGGTGCATTATTTACTCTTATTTGTTGCAGGAGCTATGGTGATAGCAGGTGATAGCCATATGGGCTCGGAAGGAGAGAATGAATATCAGCCTTCGCTTCCCAGACTCGTCAAATGTTATTCTTTTATTTCTGCTGCGAATTGTTGCATGAGGTGAATGTTTAAAATTAACCAGAATTAGAGTTAAACAAGGACACTCGAAAACAAGCTCCCTCTTCTCCTCTCTTAAGAGAACAAAATCAAAGCTTCGATTCTGGGACTTAAGAACAGAAGCAGAGCCAGAAGCTGATGTCCTGGCTGTGCTTCTACGGTTTGGGACTAATGACAATCTTTACATCCAAACTGATTACAGAAACTCCACAGGACCCACTTTACACTTTATCTGTTCTAATTACCATGGTATCATTACTCTACTGCTCGACCAACAGGACCTCACGTTTCATTCGTAGGTTTCATCTGAATTGGGTGTTCAGATTTTTGGATGAAATCATACAATTTAAGCGCTCGGTCCTGTTGGCTCTACAAAGGCCCGTTTGATACGACTGTGTCAACATTCTGGACCAGACTGTTTCTCTGGTGTCTTTTATTGTTGTTGTTCTCTAGAATCTGTTGAAGGAATACACTAACTCGGATCACACTCACTAAATACTACTACTATCGTCAGAGGTACAAGCCGAATTGAAGTGGTCCTCTGAAGTGGTCCTCTGTGTCTCAGCTGGTAGAGCCCGGCGCTAACAAAGCTTAGGTTGTGGGTCCGATTCCCGCTGGGACCATATATACTGAAAATGGCTTTGGATGAAAGTGTCAGCTAAATGGCATATATTAAGTCAATTAACTAGCCAGCCTTCTTGTCACACTGCTATCATGTAGCATTGCCGTGTTAGCGTAGCGTTGCCGTGGTAGCCTAGCGTTGCCGTGTTAGCCTAGCGTTGCCGTGTTAGCCTAGCGTTGCCGTGTTAGCCTAGCGTTGTCGTGTTAGCCTAGCGTTGCCGTGTTAGCGTAGCGTTGTCGTGTTAGCGTAGCGTTGCCGTGGTAGCCTAGCGTTGCCGTGTTAGCCTAGCGTTGCCGTGTTAGCCTAGCGTTGCCGTGTTAGCGTAGCGTTGGCGTGTTAGCGTAGCGTTGGCGTGTTAGCGTAGCGTTGTCGTGTTAGCGTAGCGTTGCCGTGGTAGCGTAGCGTTGCCGTGTTAGCCTAGCGTTGCCGTGTTAGCGTAGCGTTGGCGTGTTAGCGTAGCGTTGGCGTGGTAGCGTAGCGTTGCCGTGTTAGCGTAGCGTTGCCGTGGTAGCGTAGCGTTGCCGTGGTAGCCTAGCGGTGCCGTGGTAGCGTAGCGTTGCCGTGGTAGCCTAGCGTTGCCGTGGTAGCGTAGCGTTGCCGTGGTAGCGTAGCGTGCGGCTGACAGAAACGTCTTGCTTGGTGAAGCTAAGACGTCTCTGACGTCATTCCACGTCCCCGGTACAGTGACGTCATATCACACCTTTACTGCAGTTCCTGGTGATTGACAGTTGCTGTGCTACTGATCCCTTTGGGAATGAATACAAGTACCACCCTCCATCCCTCCCTCCCCCATCCACTGATCCATCCATCCCTCCCTCCCCCCACCCATCCATCTACCCACCCACCCACCCATCCCTCCCCACCCATCCAACCACCCCTCCCCCCCATCCATCCATTCACCCTCCCTCCCTCCCCCCCACCGATCCATCCACCCACCCACCCATCCATTCCTCCCCCCCCCCCCCCCCCCCCCCCCACCCCTCCCTCCCTCCCTCTATACAAGTGCCCTTGGACTTGATAGACAAGTGTCCTTGCCAGGCACCTTACCAACATGGCCACCCTGACGACTGAGTGAGCCTCCCCTGTTCCAGCCAGGCGTGGAGGGGATCAGAGTCACTCCATCCACATGCAGATCAACACTCATTCCTCCCCTTTAATTAGGGCTCTCGGTCCTGTAATTCTGACAGCAGGCTGCAAATTGCTCTCTCTGTAATTGGGAGGCAATTTCCCCTTTTCTTTCTCTCCCAGGGTGAGGGGAAGGCTGCCTACCATCTGTGGCTCAGGTAGGCAGGAGCCTCCTGCACTGTCAGGAACAGCGGACTTAAAAAAAAACAGACCAAGTGTGAAGAAATGTTCTGATTTCACAGCCTTCATAATGTCAGACTGCACCATCATTTACATTGACGACATTTAGCGGAGGACATTTTGTCTAAAGTAAGTGAATCATCTATATATCATATATATATATGCCATTTAGCTATAAAAATAGCTAAATAGCATATATACAGAGAGTAGAGGAACTGTACAGAGGGGTATTGGGGGTGAAGAGGTCTTTAGGAGGGACTGTCAAGACAGCCTGAAGGGGCAGATATGGACTAAAGAAATGTGTGACCGTGGGACTGAACTAGAACAGGTTTCTTCACATTCCTGTGTGTGTGAAAGGACAATGTGAGCAGTGAGGTCATCGTCTTTTATGTTATAAAACGAAAAAGGTGTTTATTCACGTAAATCATCAGTAAGAGAATAATGAACTGATGGTGATCATCGTTATCATATAAAATATACTACAATTATATTATCATATAAATCATATAAAGTATACTACTATTATATTATCATATAAATCATATAAAATATACTACTATTATATTATCATATAAATCATATAAAGTATACTACTATTATATTATCATATAAATGAGTAATTTCTGATGATTATCAACCCAATGTGAACCCTAACTGTTGCGTCGACTGTAAGCACACAGGGGAGGCTAGTGGAGGCTATGTGGAGGCTGGTAGAGGCTAGTGGAGGCAGAAATCGGAGGACGGGCTCATTGTAAGGCATGGAACGCACGTGTTTGATACCATTCCTGATTGCATTCCATGCTTTACAATGAGCTCGTCCTCCGATTTCTACCTCCACCAGCCTCCACCATAGAGACTGCTATGACGATGAGGATGCCTGTCATGGGACTCCTGCATCAATAAGCATGCATGCATCATACAGTACAGAAACATTCCATTGTCATATCTGTGGCGTGCTGGGCATGAGGACCAAGGAGTTTCTAAGCCAATTTTGTATATAATATAATATGCACTGGATGAAGCTGTAAACAAAGAATGAAATGCTTTAGACCAGGAACCTCTCAACAGGGCAGTTAAACACAAGGACAGGAATACAATCACACAGAGTAACAACAATAACAACAATAACAACAATATGCAATCAACACCCAGACAATCAAACAATAACTGCAGCCTTGGGTGAATAATAGTATACATATAATATAACAGCAATGATGAAAGTGAGCGTTAGTATGTGTGTGTGAGTGTGTGTGTGTGAGTGTGAGTGTGTGTGTGAGTGTGTGTGTGAGTGTGAGTGTGTGTGTGTATGTGTGTGTGTGTGTGTATGTGTGTGTGTGTGTGTTGTACAGTTATCATCAACCCACTGTTGCGCCTACTGTATTCAACTACATCATAAATACTATGAGGACGTCTGTTTAATGATCACATGTCTCCTGTTATGGGACTCCTGCATTAATAAGCATGCATACACCACATCACACCACATCACACCTAAACACACCACATCACACCTAAACACACATAAACACACCACATCACACCACATCACACCTAAACACACCACATCACACCTAAACACACATAAACACACCACATCACACATAAACACACATAAACACACCACATCACACCTAAACACACATAAACACACCACATCACACCTAAACACACATAAACACACCACATCACACCTAAACACACCACATCACACCTAAACACACCACATCACACCTAAACACACCACATCACACCTAAACATCCCGTTATCACCTCAGCGGCATGCTGGGCCATGATGACCACGGACGCCAGGACGACCCCTGACCCGGTGATAGGACGCCAGGACGACCCCTGACCCGGTGATAGTGGGTCACAGTTGCACAATCACACTTATTATTTCCAAGTTTGCTAATTGAGTCATGTGCCTGCTCCCTGTAACCTCCTCACCTCCTCAGACGGCGGCAGAGCACTCCTAACCCTAACCCTAACCTCCTCACCGCCTCAGACGGCGGCAGAGCACTCCTAACCCTAACCCTAACCCTAACCCTAACCCTAACCCTAACCTCCTCACCGCCTCAGACGGCGGCAGAGCACTCCTAACCCTAACCCTAACCCTAACCCTAACCTCCTCACCGCCGAGCCAGACGGCGGCAGAGCACTCCGGCTGACTGCTAATGAAAAGGACAGCACAGTCAGGAACGCTCACGTCTTAGATGAAACATTTATTGAATATATAATGTTTATACATTTAGGCTTGGCGTGTCAGGATTGTATGGCTCCGCTCTTTGGAGGGCTCCCTGCTCCCTGCCCTGGAGTTCTATTAACATGTTCATGACATGGCAGGGAGCCCATATATCTACCCCCCCCCTACAAAATCATAATTATAATTTGAAGACATTGTGTAAATAGTTTCTTCTCATACTGTATGCGGTGCTGGTCCTGACAGCTCAACACCAGCCAGCCCACTGAAAAACACATTTAAATAATGCATGAGATTAAAACCCTCCATTTATTGGAACCTAGAGACTAATGATGAACTTAGAGTGGCTGTGGTGTTAGGATGTGATTTCATAGGATGTGATTTCATAGGATGTGATTTCATAGGATGTGATTTCATAGGATGTGATTTCATAGGGTGTGATTTCATAGGATGTGATTTCATAGGATGTGATTTCATAGCAAAATATGCGTGGAGAGTTGAGTGATACTGTCTTGAAACATGTGCTAGACTAAATGGTGAAACATGTGCTAGACTAAATGGTGAAACATGTGCTGTACTAAATGGTGAAACATGTGCTGTACTAAATGGTGAAACATGTGCTGTACTAAATGGTGAAACATGTGCTAGACTAAATGGTGAAACATGTGCTAGACTAAATGGTGAAACATGTGCTGTACTAAATGGTGAAACATGTGCTGTACTAAATGGTGAAACATGTGCTGTACTAAATGGTGAAACATGTGCTGTACTAAATGGTGAAACATGTGCTGTACTAAATGGTGAAACATGTGCTGTACTAAATGGTGAAACATGTGCTGTACTAAATGGTGAAACATGTGCTAGACTAAATGGTGAGAGTATTTAATCCTACTCTCTCTCTCTCTCTCTCTAGAACAATTGAGAACCAGTAGAGGAATCCATCAAAACTGACCAATCAGTTGTTTTATTGGGTCACTCAGTGTGAATAAACAGAACAGTACTGTGTTCCAATTTCCTAACTTTGTCAGCAAACTATAATGTCTTATAGTTCGGCTAATTGGCCAAAAGATTATGTTGTTTTTCAGTGAAAATAGCAAAGTTAGCATAAAGGGGCTAATTAGCAAAGGCACTGTACGTATATACAACATATATATATATATATATATATACACACACACCCAGCATTCCTTTCACAATATCTGACAAATACACTCTTAACAACAAATATCCTCAATCCTGTGATATTTCAGGACAGCCTACCTTCTAACCTGGTTTAGTAAAGAGCAGTTCCCACTGTAAACTGTGTACTGTTTTTATTCTTCATTAAGTCCTGCTGATTAATAGACCCACAAGGCCGTGACCCCATTTGTCTCCCATGTTCTTCAGTGAGACCGTTTTAATTCAGACAGGGTTTTCTCTCCTTCATTTCAGCTTCATGACTTTGCAACAAAGTTCGGTAACATTTTATTACGATAAAAAGGATTAGGGAGGAAAAAATGTGTTAAACAGAAGAGAAAATAATTGTGTAAAAGGGAGGAATGAGATGTTCACACGGCTGTTGTGCTCATGGCAGTACTGCTACTTGGCGAGGCGCCTCGCCTCTGTATCCTGCCTATAAAACCACTGAGCGGGTCATAAAGAGGAGTGGGGATTTCTATCTTTCTGGGGCCTCGCCAGATGTGGATAAATTGCACCTAGTAAATGAAACACTAATGACAACTCTGAATTCCCTCAAGAGATTTCTTCCTTCTGTATTATTTGTGGGTTAAACCGAACTTCCGTTTGATGAACTGGGTGTGGACTATGAGGACTAGGATCGTGTTTGATGGGCTGGGTGTGGGCTATGAGGACTAGGATCGTGTTTGATGGGCTGGGTGTGGACTATGAGGACTAGGATCGTGTTTGATGGGCTGGGTGTGGACTATGAGGACTAGGATTGTGTTTGATGGGCTGGGTGTGGACTATGAGGACTAGGATCGTGTTTGATGGGCTGGGTGTGGACTATGAGGACTAGGATCATGTTTGATGGGCTGGGTGTGGACTATGAGGACTAGGATCGTGTTTGATGAAAACTAATTCTACCAACCTAGGTTGTGTGGCAATAAAATTGTCTTCATATCATGCATAGTACTGTAGAAATCACCACAGTGGGAGAAACATAGGCTGTTAGAGAGAAACCTTGAACCCTAAGCCACCTGCCATGTGGTGAGTACATAACACACTGTAGCTGGAGCACTTTAGCAGGTGTCAAAGCTGTGTGCCGGGAAACCTTGTAAGTGCATAAGTGATGTTATTGGGGTTGTGGTTTGTTATTTCCTGTCCCCCCTTTGAAGAAGCCTGATGTGTCCCTCCTGGGCTTGACTAGAAGTCAAGTGCGGTTGGATGCTATTACATTTTTGGTAAATTACTTTGGAGCTGGCTTTGTAAAATTGTTAGCAATTCTACTCATGTAAGTTAGCTAATGTTATGCTAATAGGTTGTTTTTCTGGCTTGCGAGACGCAACACTGAGTGAACCCAAACGACACAGCATCTTCAGCTACATAATCTTCTTACTGTTGTATTCTGAACAGTCCACCACAACGTTCTAAATGGCCAGTTTCATCTCGTCCCTGCTGTTTGCCAGAGCGTGCCGGGAGCTATCGCTGTGATATTATTGGTTTATTTGCGTTTTACTACGCAGACCAATCATCTTATTGAAGTGTTACATGAGCAGGTCTCGCAGGTGACGATGAAACCTGTTAAATCACACCAATCGGAATCGAGTATTTGAGGGAGAGTAGACAGGGCTGGATGTTTACATAAAGAGCACTGGAACGTAACAGAATATTTGGGGGGATGCTAATTTCATCCTGTGAAGACAAAACTCAAACAAAAATAATGTAAATGACAATTCCACAGGAACCTTTCAGTGTTGTGCAGCCTTGAGCAAAACCTATTACAGTTTAAATTCAATTGTCTGTCTCAACATCATACAGATAGATCAGAATTGATAGCTTACTAATCATCACCATCATCATCATCAAGTCAGGCACAAGGGAGACCTAATGACACAATCCACATTACCGGTATTCAGAGATCTCATCCAACAGATACATATTTAATGAGTCGTTTGTCACTGAGATCCATCTGAGAGGAGAGTCCTCCCATCTAAGACACGAAGTATCAGAGAGTTGTCACGCGCGTTACTGTATACGTTCCTCTGATCAGTACTGTATACGTTCCTCTGATTAGTACTGTATACGTTCCTCTGATCAGTACTGTATACGTTCCTCTGATTAGTAGTGTATACGTTCCACTGATTAGTACTGTATACGTTCCTCTGATTAGTACTGTATACATTCCACTGATTAGTACTGTATACGTTCCTCTGATTCAGGCAGACGCCTGCTTCACACAGCCACAGAACAAACCCTCCAATGTTTGATGCTCTTCATTGAGAGGATCCGATGATCATTCACAAGCTTAGACGACGACTCTGGAAAAGCTAAACTGGCACAGCCCTCTCCTATAACACCCATCTCCTTTAACACCCATCTCCCCGACGGTTACAGGGCTTTGCCGCCTCCTTTTCTCGACTCAAACAGGAAATGTTACATGACAAAGTACATCCAGCCCTTTCCTGTATCTGTGACAGGGAGCCCACCCTCCCACGTACCCGACTAGAGGTGGCGGTGCCCAAGGCGGTGCCAGCTTCTGCCAGCTGCGCCGGCAATCCATAGAGACAGTCCTCCCACTGAGGAACATCTGGCCGGCCATATGTCTGAGAGCCTTGCTAGGGACACATACTGTACAGTGTACGTCATACACACACACACAGAGTACAGAGTACAGAGTACAGAGTACAGAGTACAGACACAGACCTAAAGACCTCTTCACCCCCACTACCCCCCTGTACTAACCCTAACCCCAACCCTAGAGACCTCTTCATCCCCACTACCCCCCTTGTACTAACCCTAACCCTAACCCTAGAGACCTCTTTACCCCCACTACCCCCCTGTACTAACCCTAACCCTAACCCTAGTGACCTCTTCACCCCCACTACCCCCCTGTACTAACCCTAACGACCTCTTCATCCCCACTACCCCCCCTGTACTAACCCTAACCCTAACCCTAGAGACCTCTTCACCCCCACTACCCCCCTGTACTAACCCTAACCCTAGAGACCTCTTTACCCCCACTACCCCCCTGTACAAGTTTTTCTCCTGTTTAAAAAAGCATTGTGACTGCCAATGGCCCCTGGTCTGAGCATTGATTACTTTATCTTATGATGACTGATGGACAGATGATTCACTTACTTAAACAAATGTATTTGTTTGTATCTGATAAATGCTGTAAATGTAATGTAAATGTAGACCAGACACACACTCACACACATATAATACACAGTAAACAGTACAGTCACAGACACAGACACAGACACAGACACACACACACACACACACACAGTACACATACAGTGGACAGTAAAGTACAGTCACAGTCACAGACACAGACAATACAGCCACAGTTACAGATACACACACGCACACACACACACACAGTACACACACACACACACACACACACACACACACAGTACACACACACACACACACACACACACACACACACACACACACACACACACACTGGAGAGGAAGCCAGGCCTATAGTTATGGACTTGCCCTATTTTGTTCCTGTGTGTGTTTGCCTGACAGCTCATCACTCCCTCACTTTTCCCACCAATTACCCATTTCACCACAGTGGAGTCGTGTGTGTGTGTGTGTGTGTGTGTGTGTACTGTGTGTGTGTGTGTGTGTGTGTGTGTGTGTGTTACTTTGATACCACTCAAAGAACAAACACTCAGAAACACCAGTGTGAGATTTCGATCTCCATGTCTTTCTTTTGTCGCCTTGATAGAAAAAACACCGAAAAATACAGAAGCAGAAATCAAATCTTTGATAACGCCAAAATCTAATTTCTGCCCCTGTGCCTATGTTTCTACTGGACCAACCCCCCTCCTCTCCCCCCATCCCCAAAAGAGCTACAAAGCATATAAAATAAAATAAATAATAATAATAATAATTACAATTTAGAATAAAATCTCAATACCAGGGATCATGTTGTGATCATTTCAGCATGCAGAGATAATACCGGATGCAATGAATCTTCGCCGTCAAGTCTGAAGGTGATGAAGGGATTAGCTTTAATTAGGCTGTTTCCATTTCCTGCTGTCGTTCACGCGCTGCAGCCCCCCGCCCCTTAAAACCCATTCCAGGCCGACGCGTCCCTCTGAATCAGCCCCCCGCCCCTTAGAACCCATCCCAGGCCGACGCGTCCCTCTGAATCAGCTGCACCGGGCTGTGAACCTTTAGCATGATAATCTGTGGAGGAGTCATTTCTCGGTCTGTTCGTTATCCGGTTAGCATTTATTTAATAAGGCTCATTTGTAGCGGGAGATAATCCCAGATAGAACAAGACAAGGGCTTATTCTCGGAGACTGCACAGCCTCTGAACTTCACAGCGCATAACTTTAGCGAGTTAGCTTGTCGGAGCGCACGCTGAGGCTGTGTGTGGGAAGTCAAATGTCTCCGAGAGAAAACAAGGTAATCACTCAGCTGGCTCACGTAGCTGCTGCAGAGGTGGGCTGTGAGGGGTTGAAAAGGTTGTCGTAGCACAAAAGGGTGCTCCCACAGGTTACGCTTTCCCAGGGATTTCAATGGGCAGACGTGGGTACAAAGCCAAGACTCTTCACTGTGTGAAACCTGTGATGGTTTAGGTCATGGGAACACGCTGGAAAGTTTTGGGCTACATGTATTTTCACAGTTTTGACATTTCTGGGGCAATTTCAGTGTATGAACACACAGGGCCGCGTGTTCTGCTGGGGTATCAAAAAGCAACCAGACTCCAAAATCGTCGTCTCGCTGTGCGTGTTCCTCTCCAGAAAATAAGTAAGATCTGAAGAAATGCAAGGGCCTGTACGTCTGAGAAGTTGCGCCAGGGTTTCTGAGCCTCAGCTGCCAGTCTTTAACTGTTTCAGCAGCTCCTTTGTTGTGTGCTTCCTATCTATTGCTCTTTTCTGCCATCCACATTGTTTTTTTAATCTAGGCTGTGCTTCTGTCTTAAGGGTTTATATCATTGTTGTGATTCTGTTGTCTTTTTTTCATTCGTTCTTATGTACATTTGCATTAAATATTGTGTGATTTTGTTTCTTTTATTGTACCTTCTTCCCTTCTTCTTAAAGGGCTGTTCTGTAAAAGAGACTCAGGTCACAGTCAGTTTAAAATGCTCAGATACGATGGTCGACAAGGGTCTGCTATCAGGGGAGGCTGGTGGAGGTTGAAATCGGAGGACGGGCTCATCGTAATGCATGGAACGGAATTAGGATTCAACTTCCACCGGCCTCCCCTGTCTGACACTGGGCCACAGAGGTCGTCTCTGACACCTACTATGACCGTCACAAGTGAACGATTCTCTGGACTCTAAATCAGGGATTATTCAAAAACATTATCTACACAGCTTTGAGTCTGCAATGATCCATGACATTTCAGTTGACAGCGTGCTTTGTGCCATGTACTGTAAACTCTACTTTATGTATCTATATATAGTACCAGTTAAAAGTTTGGACACACCTTGTATCGAATACATATTTGTAGTGGGTCATATGTGTTACAATCAGGTTGCTGAATTGTTTGATATGAACATGATAATAGTCCCTAACATTTGCAGTAGGCTGTAGGGCAGGACTGGGGTTAGGGCAGGACTGGGGTTAGGGCAGGACTGGGGTTAGGGCAGGACTGGGGTTAGGCTTTCTTATCAGGTGCAGTAAAAACTGCAGGATAAACAATGGAACATAGAATAAAATATAAACCATATTCTGGTTTGTTTAACACTTTTTTGTTTACTACATAATTCCATATGTGTTCCTTCATAGTTTTGATGTCTTCAATATTAATCTACAATGTAGAAAATAATAAAAAATAAAGAAAAACTATTAAATGAGAAGTTGTGTCCAAACTTTTGACTGGTACTGTGTGTGTGTGTGTGTATATATATATATATATACACACACACACACACACATACACATATATATATATATACTGTGTCTGACATCAGATGTAATCATTCTAGCACAATGCTGCTTCACATGAACTGCAGTCACTTTCAGAGTGGAGTCTGTCGGAAGACAATGTGCGTCCCTGCGTTTGGGTTAATGACAACTTGTTACAGCAACACACTCAGTAGCCAGTGGACAGTGTTGCTGTCATTCCCTGTAGTTGATGGGAAAGGTTGTGTAAGTACACTGATTACACTGGTGACTCTGGGGTGCTATAGCTATATAACATGGCTTAAAAGATCAGAGCATTAACGTTTTATCAGGCTTTGAGATTAACAGTGTGCACTTCAAATTCAACTCACAGTTCATGTTTGAAACTAAGGATGGAATCAGTCATAAATGAAAACCCTGATTAATGATTTAAGGAACACCGATTACGTTACATGATCTAACCCAGGTAGTTGTGGCTGTGGCTGTCATAATGCAAGTAGCTACTAGTAGCTTAGCAGTGAAATGTTTCCTTGGTATATCCAAAGCATTGTCTCCACATAAGGCCAGCTGACAAATTCTCCTCCTCCTAAAGCATTTCCAGCTATGCATCAGTGAACTGACTTAAAATCAATTACACCCAATTATAGCAAATACATCCTTCGGCTGTGACTATACATTTTCCTTCACAGCAGGCTCCCGAGTTATTAAGAGCAGCATTTTCTAGCAAGGGAAAATGATTTATATATATATATATATATAAAAAAAGCATCCAATAAGTCTGAAGTGGATTGAAAATGAAGCGGGAAGTATTCAATTAAAGGCAGTGTGGGAGTTACTGGAGTGTTACATACTCTGAGCGGAGGCCCACAAAGCTGTAAGCTCCCTTGTAATGAGATGCACCCAGAGGAGTGTTTGGGCCTCTGTAGTCTGCTTGGGTGAAGTACAAACCCAAAGTAGAACTCACGTCATTTAGGTTACATGTCATTTAGGTTACTCATGGTGTAGGTATGGCACATCACATTTAAACACCGTGATTAAGAGAGGCATGGGGACCAGATACTGCAAAAAAATCATATTTTCACCATAAGACTGGGCTAAAGAAATGACCTTGCATATGTTAATACAACAAGAGAACTAACACCTAAAAGAAGAAAACAGAAAATGGCGAGGTACAATTTTGGTAGAGAAGCCATTCTGGCGTCTGTGCAGCATGGATATTAATATCATTCTCCTGCTGATGCAAATGGAAGTGTTACAACTGGAGCTTACCCAAGGTGCAGCCAAAGACAAACATCTCTGGTGACTTGCTCTTTTAATCTAATCGTGAGAGAAATTGAAATGGCTCTTCTGTTACTTCATAGGCAATAAGATAATGCACCAGAGGATTCAAACTGTCTCGCACTAATAATCAAAGAAACTCTCATTACATTTATTTTTTTACAAAGATATAATAACAACCACCAAAAGCCCAGCCCAACTTCATTCGACACCATCAGATAAGATCACTGGTAATTAGTAGCAGCTGAGATTTTGCTTATGACCCCCAGCAGGCAATGTTTCAATGCAACATCAGCAGGGTGAAGCCACAGACTGTGCAGAATTTGGACAGTTGAAAATCTCAGAGGATAGCTTTGGGATATTGGGGGTTTAGGGTTCCAATCAAACACCCCATGCCTTCATCAACAACCTATTTACATTTTCTTCAATGTTTCAAGCTAGCATCTAGCAACAACTCTCTGCAAAATTGTCCTACCCGGCTGGAGAAAAGTCAAGAAGACACACATCACAACAAGCAATCATCTACGGCGTGAGGGGGAGGGTTCTTGGAATGTAACATCCTGGGTAACATCCTGGGTTCCAATGGTCTAGCACCATGGCCTGGGGTGGTCCAGTGGTCCAGCACCATGGCCTGGGGTGGTCCAGTGGTCCAGCACCATGGCCTGGGGTGGTCCAGTGGTCCAGCACCACGGCCTACAGTGCACACATATACCCATGTCAACTAGGGGTTTGAATCAGGCCCATGTCCTGCTGACATACCCTCTCCTCCTTACATTCATGTCTCTATCCAATAAAATCAAAATATAACATATAAATTATGAATATATAAAAATGTCATACACTGTGAGATGTCCTCAACAAAACATATTGACAGCGTAGGGGAGACATAACCTCAGCAGACATACACCCATGCAGTGCAGTAATAACACAGTTTTCTTTACTTATTCTGTAAACCCAGTGACGGTTTCTGATTAAATAGGCCCCCCAATGATAAAACTCAACCAAGGCTTGAGTCTGACAGCTGAGGGACGCACTGCCACGTTCTCCAGACAGGATTAAGACACATGACAGACTGTGATTGATGGGGCGTGACCAACCACAACCGCTCTGGTGGGGTACAGTCTGGGACTCAACGAGCTGGGAAGGGTAGAGACAGCTAAAACATGGATGAGAAATGGTGGAGGCTGGTGGAGGTAGAAATCGGAGGATGGGCTCAATGTGATGCATGGAAAGGAATGAGGAATGGTATCAAACACACGAGACACACGTAAACATACGAGATATACACATACATACATGTATATACATACACATACATACATACATATATATACATACACACACATACATATATATACATACACATATATATATATACACATAGCATTGTGTTCAGCAGGGCACTCTAAGTCATACTGTGCAGCTGTCCGTCAGGCTACAGGGCAGCTGGCTAACATGTATGCAGAAACACCGTCACATGTTCAGGGGACAGAGGCTTAACAGCAGTTTACACCTCCGTAGCGTTCAGCAGCAGTTTACACATCCGTAGCGTTCAACAGGTGACTTGGTTGGACTGGCTATGAGAGTCAGTTTTATGTAGCCACCAGCCGCAGCCTCCACCTGCAGCCTCCACCCGCCACCCCTAGCCTCCACCCACCAGCCCCAGCCTCCACCTCCACCCACCACCCCCAGCCTCCAGCCACCAGCCCCAGCCTCCACCCACCCCCCCAGCCTTCCATTTTCATTCAATAAATGGTTAAACCGACGTGAGTGTCCTGACTGAACTGATAAAAGGACCCAATCACAGTGTGTCAGGGTGGATTAAGTTAGACAACTGGCAATCTGGGAAGATCTTAATAAACGACGCATTCATTCTCACTTTCATATATTAGTATGATAGCTAGCATAATCTTCATACCACGGATGTGGACTAGCTAAAGTAAAATGGACAACAGTCATAAAATAGTGAATAGAACTGAACTCTCGATTTTTTGAGATGACATTTGAATGAGATGAGCCCAAGTATTGAATCGACCTTTTGGGATCTTTTAAAAATGAAGGTTGTGTTAAGTTACGGTCGAGCACATTTTATTCTCGAATGAAATGAAGATCAATCAGAGGGCAGTGTGTAAATTACCTGAGGAACCAGACCCTCAGCGGCTCGCCGTTTGACCTTCAATCATCCTTCTCCTGCATGTTCCCGCCACTGACGCCATGAATCTCCTAACAACACTAGATTAGATTAGCTCAGTGATTGCAGGGCCGTACATGATTAGAGTTTATCACCGTGTGGAGATCACAGGGGGGCTGTGAAAGTGGAATGTCTGATTGTAGGAAAACCCTTTCCCTTTGATTAGGCCCTAGCTTGATTAAGAGCTCCGCTTTGGCATTGAAATAATGGAAGCGAGCTCTCAGTCTCCCGTTCTATACCTTATGTTTCTCTCTGTATTTTCTCTACTTCTCTCTCTCTCTATGTTCTCTACCTCTCTCTCTCTCTCTCATCCTCATCCCTGAGGATGGTGCCCTACAAAAGAAAGACAACATAGTTTAAATTAACCATGACGAAATGCCTCCTGTAACATCAGGCGCCAGACAGATGAATTAGTACTCAGTCAAAGAGACTTTCACACTACAGTTCAAAGCGATGCAGACACTGTTCCCTGGAAGTCGGTGGTAAATCACCAAACTGCGTATCCATGGATATTTCCGTGGATATTTGTTGTGGCATGTCATGCCTTACAAATCGTTAATTACTTTTTTTTATTATTATTATTATTATTATTTTAATTTTATTTAAGAATGGTTTGCAGGGGGAAACGGTTATTTTCTCTGACTATGTTTCTATAGACTATACACTTGTTTGTCCTTTTAATGAACAACAGTGGTTCAAGAATGAAGAGCATTTCAATCAGCACTTGGAGAATGCCTTCCGCTTTCAACACACATTTTGATCCACAACAATGATCCATTGGAATGATCCACAATAATGTATAACTCATTTATGTATACCAAGATATTTAGAACCGGGGATTTGCATGTCGTACTCTATGTTCCTCCAAGGTTTTAACCGTTAACCCTGTAGGAGATCAGGATACACACGACTTGCCCTGGTTTAGTTCCAGTAAACTCATTAGAATATCAAAGCAATCGGAGTGTGTTTTTCCAAACCTAGAGTTTCTAGAGGGCAAAGGGGTTCTCATCCCCCTCCCATCGTGACTTATTAAACAAGCCCGTAGAGCCTGCTTCCACTATCTGGAGTTTTTAAATGTGTATATGGAAATGATGATTTCCATTTTAGGTTCTGAATGCCACAAAGTAATTATCACTTTGATCTGGCAATGTTTGTTTGCTTTCCTTTGAAGTGGAAAAAAATGCAGATGAAAAAATTAAAAAAAAAAGCACCTACAGATTGCTTGCTTCGGCACAATATCCCCTAATAAAATGTTGTTGCCTCTTTCAAAGTTGTCAGGCTTGCTTGTTCATCATTTTAGAGCAGTTGGGGGAGAAATCATTCAGTTGTGAAGAAAGAACAGTGGGTTCAGCACAACAGAGAATGGGCTGCTGCCTGCGTTTCATATCAGCAGGCCTCCTTTTGATTAGATAAAAAGGGGGCCGGAGGAAATAAGCAAAAATAAATAAGAAGATCCGATCTTCATAAACCAGGTGATGTTATTATCTGCCAGTGTGTGACAGATGGGGATGCTTGGGCTGTGCTGTCAGCCTACGTCCCAATGCATCATTCTGAGACAGAGACAGACAGAGAGAGAGAGAGAGAGAGAGAGAGAGAGAGAGAGAGAGAGAGAGAGAGAGAGAGAGAGAGAGAGAGAGAGAGAGAGAGAGAGAGAGTCAGAGAGAGAGAGTCAGATAGACAGACAGTCAGACTGGTTGGCTGACTGACTCACTGACTGACTGACTGATGAAATAACAATGAAACAACTAGTAAAAAAGTTAAGTAAATCCTCCTGAAGCCTTGGAAGGAGGATCTGATGGGAGGAGTTCTCACATGTTTGATACCATTCCTCATTCCATTCCATGCATAACAATGAGCCCATCCTCCGATTCCTACCTCCACCAGCCTCCAATGGTTTAGTGTCCACCCAGATAGCACTGTTAACCCTAACCCTAACCCACCCAGATAGCACTGTAACCCTAACCCTAACCCATCCAGATAGCACTGTAACCCTAACCCACCCAGATAGCACTGTAACCCTAACCCTAACCCATCCAGATAGCACTGTAACCCTAACCCTAACCCATCCAGATAGCACTGTTAACCCTAACCCATCCAGATAGCACTGTAACCCTAACCCATCCAAATAGCACTGTTAACCCTAACCCATCCAGATAGCACTGTAACCCTAACCCATCCAAATAGCACTGTTAACCCTAACCCACCCAGATAGCACTGTAACCCTAACCCTAACCCATCCAGATAGCACTGTAACCCTAACCCATCCAGATAGCACTGTAACCCTAACCCATCCAGATAGCACTGTAACCCTAACCCTAACCCACCCAGATAGCACTGTAACCCTAACCCTAACCCATCCAGATAGCACTGTAACCCTAACCCACCCAGATAGCACTGTAACCCTAACCCATCCAGATAGCACTGTAACCCTAACCCTAACCCATCCAGATAGCACTGTAACCCTAACCCTAACCCATCCAGATAGCACTGTAACCCTAACCCTAACCCTGTTTATCATGACTGTTTGTTTGGAGTCTGTCTTTAGCAATGCTCAGACGGAACTCTTACTGACCTTTGACCTAGAGTTGGTGGACAGAGGAGATTCCTGCACATGTTTATGTCTCTGTGTCTCAAGGAAATGGATGTTAGTTTTGGCATTAAACCCTTTCCTCATAATAAATGAATATATAAACACAATATTTTAAGCTTTTGATGATACAAAGTGGTAGCCATGGATCAATATATGTTCAGGCAAAATCATAATACTGATTTACGGTCCAGCCATGAAATGTAATAAGTTTGTTTGTTTCTCCAATCAACAAACCTACACTGCTGGATTCAAAAACGAGTATTCCCATGGGCATTTGAAAAAAACCTGAAGTTGTATTAACGTTGTTTTTTGGTTGTATCAATCATCTGATGTTGTATTGATTTGACCTGGGCTTTCAGTGTAGACGTAATAGATGTGTATACCTCTTCAAACTGACAGTACATGTATCATCACCAGTGCCAAACAGATATAGCTAACATTTAGGGTCAATTTCCCAGACATACAGTACGAGTCAAAGGTTTGGACACACCTTCTCATTCAATGGTTTTTCTTTCTTTTTTTATTTTCTACATTGTAGATTAATATTGAACACATCAAAACTATGAAGGAACACATATGGAATTATGTAGTAAACAAAAAAGTGTTAAACAAACCAGAATATGGTTTATATTTTAGATTCTTCAAAGTAGCCACCTTTTTTTCACATATAACCAATCACTTGTGTAATATTCTCTAACATATATGAACTTTGTTGACAAAGTTTGAGTTCTGACTGGGGTTTTTGGGCGCACTGAGACACTGTACACAGGAAGAGAAATAACATAATATTTGATTAAACATTACTTTGCAATAATTACTCGGTAATATTCCCAAAGTCATCAGCGGACTCATAGTGGTTACACAAGAAGCTTTGGAATTTCTAAAAGGATATTTTGGTGCTTCACGGAGCAAGAAGCTTTTAAGCTCCAAGTTCAGCAGTCGGGGGGGGCAGCTGGAGATAACACAGCAACAAAGGTGAGCACTTAAAAACCGTCTGGGTCCATCTTCAACATGGGAGGTATACAGTATATCTAAAAAACGAAAGCAAGTGTCAAAATAGTGTACCTAACAACGCACCTAACAACGCACCTAACAACGCACCGAGCTCCATTAACTCCCAGACAGCGTCCCTCAGCACAGGGAGGGCTGGCAGTGTCACCAGCGGTACAGCGTCCCTCAGCACAGGGAGGGCTGGCAGTGTCACCAGCGGTACTGCTATAGCGGTTTGCAGCAGCTGTCCAGATCGTCAACATGGGAGATCTAAAGTACATCTAAAAAAAAAAAAAAAAACGTCAAAACAGTGAACCAACCCTTTAACCTGTGTCCGATAAACTGCAGCTAACAAGGCACCAAGCTCCTTTAGTCCCTCAGCATATAACGTTTAGCTGACACTTTTATCCAAAGAGACTTACATTGCAGTGAGTGCGTACATTTTTCAGTATATATGGTCTCAGTGGGAATCGAACCCACAACCTAAGTGTGGTTAGCACCGTGCTCTACCAACTGAGCCACAGAGGACAGGGAAGGGTGGTGCAGTTGGTAGAGCATGGCACTAACCACTCTTAGGTTGTGGGTTCGATTCCCATTGGGACCATATATACTGAAATGTATGCACTCACTGCAATGTAAGTTGCTTTGGATAAAAGCGTCAGCTAAATGGCGTGTGTTATATTATTATATTATATATAGCTGTGGCCGGGCAGCGGTCCAGAGTCCTCCAGAGCGCAGACCTGACCCAGCCACCCGTCCACAGCAGAGTCAGCCCAGTGTGGGATGAGAGCCTGGGAACCAGAGGCGGGGGTCCGGGTCAGGACCCCCTGCGGTGTACTACCCGAACAGCTCAGCAACCCTCTCAGGGCCGTGCCTCTCCAGAGGCTCTGTCGTTGACATGGTTTCCGCTGAATGCTATCAGTATCAACGCCACGTCGTCGCTGTGTTTGTGAACGTAAACACAGAAGGGCGGTCATCCAACTGAGAAGGTTTCCTGTCGCCATGGGTACACAGAGAAAGCAATGACACACGTTGACCGCACTTGCGTGTCGTAGGACGATGTGTACTAACTTTCAGTACTATCCGTGTCACGACACAGTCAAACTTGATTTTGTAGAAAAACTTTAGCCGTTTTTTTTCTCTCTCCAAAGAACCGCTGCCTTGTTCAGCCACGTGTCTTTGCCACGGCTGTTGCAAAAGCCTTTGGGTTCGTTTGCTTCATTGCGCTACGGACGATTAGTTCTGGACATTGAAGTTAAATGTCACATTTACACAGGAATAGAGAAGTGTTTTCATGTTTTCCTTTGTTGTTAGGTACTGTATAGCTGATTGTTGAAGCCCTTAGGATATTTACAGCATTCAGTTTAAAGTAATTGGTAGAAGTAATTGGTTTGCTTGGTGGTAGGCCTTTGAGGCCAGCATACAGCCTTGCATGGCAAACAACTCTGATGCTTTCGTGAGCAGAGAACAGTGTCAATATAGTTGACCTTATCAAGAACTCCAGCTAAAACTGGTCATTCTGTTCACAAATTGGTAGCAGTCCGTGTGTCCATTTATCCAATTAGAAACAATGCTTCGTATTCAGTTGCGAGGTTGCATTGTTCAGTTGTTTGGTTGTTTCTAAAGTCACGCCCGAATTTCACGGATCAAATCGGATAGTGATTTCATACGTATACGTTTTTTTATCATTTTTCTGATAGTCTGGTGTGGCCGGTCACAAGGCAGGCGATCGTCTGATTGGTTGATGGGTTGATGGACTTGGTGGTCCAGGAACCACGTAATAAAGCCTATCCAGGAACTTTTCCTACTTTTCCTACGTTGGCGATCCAGGAACGTTTCCTACTTGACGAAACCAGGACGTGGAAGGTTGGCCCAGAGGCCCACAGTCAATCAAATCCAGAGACTCTGGTGGGGGAGTAATCTCACCCCCACACCCACCCCCCGTTCAGCCTGATCCCCTCGGGGCCCTCTGCGGCCTGACCCGGGGGGCCGCTGCCGTACTGTAGCCAGCAGCAGATAAACACACACCACACTGCCGTTTCCCAGGGTCCCTCCAACTCCAGATGTCCTGGCCACACTCCATGATGCAACAGGGGGAGAGGGAGAGGTGTGTGTGTGTCTATGTGTGTGTCTGTGCCTGTGTCTGTGTGTGTGTCTGTCTGTGTGTGTGTGTGTCTGAGTGTGTGTGTGTATGTGTGTGTGTGTGTGTGTGCGCGTGTGTGTCTCTGTGTGTCTGTGTGTGTGTGTGTGTATGTGTGTGTCTGTGCGTGTGTCTGTGTGTGTGTGCGTGTGTGTGTGTGTGTGTGTGTGTGCAATCCCTGTGGCAGGTTGACAACGAGCTTCTGTGCGCACCAGTGAAATGTGGCAGAGCTGGCAAGGACTCTGAAGATGATCCACAGACTTTGTTGCAAAAAGAGCCTGAACTCTCGATACTATTTACAACCATACGTCACAGAGAAGAGCTACTGCTTAAATCATAGAGGATAAAGCCGGGAAAATACTAATGCTGAAGAAACGCTCCAAGCACACGAAAACACTACAAAATGGCTTAATGGAGTAACTATTGATCCTTTATCTGCTGCTGTTTGCTCAGTAAATCCAAAAGAAAGCAGGGCCGGAGTTAAAGGGACGGTCCATCATTTTGACACTTACATTTGTTTTTAGATATATCTCCCATGTTGGCACTGATGGGTTTTTTAGTGCTTACCTTTGTTATTTAGTTACATTTAGCAGCAGCAATCGTTCAACGTGGAGACGGAGCATGCGTAAACTGAAACAACCTCCCTCCATTAGAGGGCCAAATGGTGTTTTCAGTCCATACCTGCCAGAGCGCACAAGGGATGTTGGAAACCTTCGCTCTCTGTGCAGCTGCAGTACAGGTGTGTCCATCTGCAATGTTGCCAGGGACAATGTGACGAAGTATGTGTCATTTTACTGGTTGCAGTACGACTGTCTTTCAACTGGAATGCAGATGACTGATGGTGATGACTGCTAACTATGTTGATAATGGCCCTCTGTGGCTCAGTTGGTAGAGCACGGCGCTAACAACGCTTAGGTTGTGGGTTTGATTCCTGCTGGGACCATCTATACTGAAATTTATGCACTCACTGCAATGTAAGTCGCTTTGGATAAAGGCGTCAGTTAAATGGCATATATATATAATGATCCAAACCCATGAAAACGTTTATTGAAACATAAAAATAACAACAACAGCGAATGTCGAATGTGGCCAACGTTTCTCGTGGGGTCAAAGGGGAAACTTGATTTCCGTACCCCAGCAAAGGGGGCGTGGCTTCTGATTTCCGGGGATTTCGACTTTCTGGAACCCGTGAGAGACACAACTAAAAAACAAATGGAGGCGTCACTCTGGTGAACCATCGCTTTAAATGCATTAGAACGCTCTTGACCTACAGCTAGTGTATCTCCCCAACAACACTGGACGCATACAAAGTCCCCTCCCTGGACGAGCGGAGCCTGATTAATGATAGGAACATCCCCTCCAGATCCATTCCCTGGATTTAAGAGCCTGACCCGAGGTGCAGTGGGTAGTGGCGTGTCTGTGGCCTGATTGACAGCTGGTATTCATCATGACTGAGACTGCGCCATCCTCAGACATGATGACCTCACTGTGCTGTAGTGGAGGACCAAACCTGCCGTGTTGATAAATACACAAGTTTACACAGAAATACACAGATAAATAAATGACTAAATAAGTGGGTGGAAAAATGTAAGGAAATGCAGAAATATTTTATTTATTTTGTCTAAAAGTCATTTTTGACTACACACTCTGTATGTAGTGGTGTAGTTGTGTGTGGTGAGAAGTCTCTCAAAGAGAGAAAGACTAAACTTGTACAGTTTAGAAAATAGAGAGAAATAGAGAGGAAGCTATTTTTAAATATTATTTTGTTGTATTTTTTTCCCTTCCTTCTTAGTTCACCTTTCACTTAGCCTACTTGGCTAATGCAGCTAGTTTAGCAACTCAACAACCTGACTCAAACAGGGAGGAACGCTTTATGTTAGCTTGCTGGCTAACTCCTCTGAATCAAGGTAAGCTTTCTATTTAATACATTTATTGCCATTTCTTGAAAACTGCATAATTTTACAATTCCCAGAATGTGTTGCAGCTGTTACTTGAGGCATACTTAAATGAACATGAACCAACATGGTTATAAAACATTCATTAATGGAGATGTTATTAGACGTATTGTCTACGTTGTAAATGTCTTTGTTCATCATTAACTAATGTTAACAACTACATTAGTTAATGTTAATTTCTGTACCCTTATTATAAAGCGTTACCAAAAATGTTTGTATTGCAGTGTTTGAGATGGGGAAGCTTGTTCAACACACATGAACAGGTTACCAAGCAACCCACTGGAACTACTAGAGGAGAGGTTGCCAACAGGAGAGGATGTGAGGATGTGAGAAAGTCTTTCTATGGAAGTGATGATTTTTCTGTCCTAAATGTGTCTGTCCTGTATTAGCCAGTAATTCTCTTCCTGTGAATTCACAGAAACAAGCACCGTACTGTAAGCAGACACATTTAAACCATTGCTTTCAATTATAGCCAGAAAGTACCAGTTCCTACCTAGAACAGTACTTTCAGAGGTCGTTCAGGGTAAACAGAGCTGGACAGACTAAGTGCTACCATGAGTCCCTGTGAGCTCTGTTAATTCATCTATGTTCTTTTAGATTTGGGTTTTAAGATCTAAACGATCAAAATCAGATTGTGAAATGATTCAGAACGGCTAAAAGGGAACAACGTAAGAACAGATAAGAGCCAAGAACAAAGCTTCTTAAAAGGTGAACCAAAGGCTTCTTCTATTGCAAAGTTAAAGTGCCTTTATTAATTATTTATTAATTTGTTCCTTTGTCAACATTTTATATGTGGAATACTTTAGATGAATAAAAGAGTAGATATTCATAGATTTTGTGTAATTAACATAATTGGAAATGTTAAATGGACATTTTGAAAGGCCATTTTATAAAGTTACAAACAAATGAGATCAATAACTGCCCATCAGCACAGTAGACACACACACACAAACACACACACACACACACACACACACACACACACACTCTCACGCACGCACGCACACACACACACACACACACACACACACACACACACACACACTCGCACGCACGCACACACACGCACACACTGTTCCTACCCTCCCACCCACAAACAAATGATCCCTGCCCAAACATACACTACAGTATCTAGACCCCTAAATACCAACCAGCATCCAACTCTTAACCCCTGCTTTAATGTTTAATACCACTGGGTAAAGTGCATCCATCTTCAGAGAGATACTGTGTCAGGAATATTATCACCCAGCAACAGAAAGGGGGGAAGGAGAAATCTGTCTGTTCCTGCTGAGAGAGCCGGGAGAGCCTTTAAGGGAGCAGCCCTGTTGTCTTCTCCCCTACCCACACTTTCACTTATGTATCTTCCGTTGAGTTCCTCCTCAGAATGTCAAGAGGCCTTTTAAACTGGGAAGAGACGGCCAAGTGTCACACAGGGACCAAAGATCCTGAGAAGTGAGCAAAAGCGATTTAGAAGGGAAAGTCGCCAGAAAGTACATTTGGAATATTGTTTTCTTACAAATTTAGGGCATCCTGAATTTAGGGCATTGCTGATGATGAAAATGAAGCCTGACAAGAACATCTTACATGCGTTAACACACACGCACACACACACATACAGACGCACACACATACACACACACGCACACACACACACAGACACACACACAGAGACAGACACACACACAGAGACACACACACACAGACACACACACACACTCGTGATCTTGACCCTGCATGTCTCTCGCTTGTGCAGATGGACCTGCCGTTCACCCCGCAATCCAACCGGCACGCTAAGACAGTCGAACCCCTCTCCCCTGCAGTCCCTCCACCGCCACGCCGCGCCCCAACGCCGTCCAACCGATAGAGGAAGCGCGCTTCGCAGGGCCTGGCGCCGAGCCACCAGCGCGTGCCGGGCCAAGGCTGCCCGGGCCTGGGGTTTAGCCTTGCCGAGCGTTGGCGCCCATCCCAAAAGCCTTCGGCGGACGGCTGCCAATATGCCATCGGTGTAGGAACAGTGAAATGTCTGTCTCGCCCCGCTCCTGAAGCAGCACCGGCCTTGTCTGGCTGTCCTGACAGCTGACAGGAGATGGAGGAGGGCGGCCCCGTGCTCGCTGGTCTCTGGGCGGTCTGGCCTGCTGACAGCGGAACACAAGCAGGGCCCGTGGCAGAGTCAAATTAAATGGCTTGCATATTTCTTTGCGTATCACTTAGCAACATGGGTATCAGTTGTGCTAATAAGGAAGTGTTGAAGATAATGGACTTACATGTGTAACAGCTGATACTGGAGAGTAGAGGAACACTTTAGATTAATTACAGACCTGTACATGATCAGGTAGGAACCAAAAGGTGAGACGGTTGGTGAGACGTTTTCGTAATCAATATCTCATCAAAGATCGCCTTGCATGATGGGCTATGAACTGTGCTTCTAATGAAGTGTTAAAGATGTAGAACAGCTGATGCTGTTGTTTAGATTAACACTTTCAATCAATTACAGTACAATATTTGTGTTAATTAATTAATTACTTACATGATCATGTAGGAACCTAAATGTGAGTTTCCTAGTTAGTGAGACGTTGTCGTAATCAATATCTCATCAAAGACGTGCATCAAGCCTAAGAATCTAATCAGTCACAAAAATCACAAAATACTTGATTCTAACAACGCACAGTAAACCTGCTCAGAGAGATAAAACCTGCTGAAATGCCCTCCACTGCAAAAACCAGACAACTACATCACAGCCAGTACAAATAATACATACTGTAGCTGCCCTCTCTAAATAACATGGTGCTGGGTACTCGTTGGAGGAAATCCATTAAATGTCCTCTCCCATTTTCAGAGTAATAACAGAGCCCCATGATGGCCTCTGCAGCGATGTCTACGGCCACGTCTCTAACCTAATGGAGTGTTCCGGTAAAACAAGCCTGGGTCTGGGCAGGGGGTGCAGGGGGTGCAGGGGGTGCAGGGGCTTAGCTGTGTTCCTTGAAACGAACGCAAAATATAAAAATAAATGTGAAACAACCAGAGTACTCTCTCTAGGAGCTCTTAAACAGAGTCCTCGGTGGAGGAAGTGAGGACATTGAAACAGAGAAACGTAATGGCGATATGGAACGTTCTGGGGCTCGCTGTGGGGGAGAGAGAGATCAGTACGGTCCTTTAATGTTGTCAGCTCTTCTCTTTGCCCCCCCTGCCCCCCCCTCCCTTTGCCCCCCCCCCGCCCATCTGTGCATCAGACGCTGTACTGGTCTGCAGATTGCTTGCAGCTAAAATAAACTGCAATAGTGTATGCACATTTGAAATGAAAAACAACATGTAGGCAATTTTATTAAGATTGGTGGCATAACTACAAGACAGATTTTTATTAAGGAACACGTTGAGAATATTGGACTAGAGCAATAACAGCCCCAAGAGATGTACTTTCCACTTTGTAAACACATCAGTCTGTGGTCTTCTCCATGAGGGACTGCAATCCATGTTTATGTAAACAAGAGGATATTCACAGATATGTGTCTCATGTTTCATGTATTTCATATCCATCAGTCAGACCCCCCTGAGTTTAATGTGTATTCATACTGTATCTGAACCCATTCCTCTTCTTTTTTTGTTTGTTTTATATCTTGCTTGGACTGTCCACCCACCCATTTTTCATTTCTTGTTATTTGTGTTGTTGATCATTTTAAATGTCAAATAGATGAGGCCTCTTCCTTTTTCTTTTTTTGACAAATAAATAAACATTCAGAGGAAGGCGTCCTCCTTCTCGCTAACCCGTTCCCACGTCCCGCCGTCCTCTTCTATCGTGACCTTTGACCTCTGGATATTTCCATGCGCTCTCTTTGCCCCAGTGACGGTCTGTGCTTGTGATAACGCCCCAGAGAGGAACGGTTTGTTGATGTTAGAAGCCGCTGGTCCACGGCCAGAGAAAGCATCTCTTCCTTCAGAGTTGCAGCCACAGATTCATCAGGCCTGCAGAGTCGAGGACTGTTCAGACAGTGCTGATAGGCAGTGGCAGTGACAAAAGCTTGTCATTAACATATTAATAATAAACAGAATGATATCAGGATTAGCCTGGCCTTGGTAACTCCAATTAAAGTGTTTATGGACAAAAAAAAGAATAGACAAGCAATCTAAAACCTTCACTATTTCTCTCATCTCTTCCACTTAAATGTTTTCCACATTTGATTGACGTTTCAGTCTGCAGCACACAACATCATGAGGTGATTGAGGCCGTGTTAAGCCTTTGAGGCAGTGTTAAGCTTTTGAGGCAGTGTTAAGCCTTTGAGGCAATGTTAAGCCTTTGAGGCAGTGTTAAGCCGAAATCACATTGGATGCGTCTGTCTGTTGCATCTGTCTGTTGCGTCTGTCTGTTGCGTCCGTTTTGTCGGTCCGTAAGTGACAGTCCGTTAATTTATACTACATTCATGACATTTAACAGACGCCTTAAAGCGACTTACAACAAATACATTTGTTTAAGTAAGTGAATCATCTATCCATCAGTCATCATAAGACAAAGTAATCAATGCTCGGACCAGGGGCCATTGGCAGTCACAATGCTAGAAGAAGGAATTTTTTCTCTTTTTTTTTTTCTTTATTAACAGGACTGTTAAGATGTAGCCTGAAGAGATGGGCCTTCAATCTATGGCGGAAGATCGGTAGTGAATACGAAAATATGTTCACTCAGACGTGCTCCTTCCATTTTGGTGCATTCCATACACCACTGCTGTGTTCGCCATGGGTCGGAAGATAAAGATTTAGAGAAATCTCCACCCAAAAGAGATCTAATAACTGTAGATAGCTGATATAATGGCGAGATAGCTGATATAATGGTGAGATAGCTGATATATTGGCGAGATAGCTGATATAATGGCGAGATAGCTGATATAATGTCTAATATTAATTAAAAAGATAATGACTAACTACTATTTTGCTGATCTCTCTACAGGATACTGTATTATATTTTCATATTCCATTAAAAAGGTTTTAGAAAGCTTGAATGTTACATACTGGACCTTTAACCCAACCAGCAGTATGTACCATTTGAATTGATATTCTCTATGCAAAAACTTAATTGGAATTTGCTTAATTAATTGAAAAATCCTTGTGGAAAAACAATGGGTCAGATTCCAATTCATCAAATTATTTTCAATTATTTTCATTCAATTTTCTTCCATTGAATGAATGAACACTTGAATTAACCTCAATTTACTGCATATTTACAGCAAAGACAGCAGACAGCAATGATTACCACCATATATACATTATTTATATTATTATTACCACCAGACTAGATCAAACAGGCTAACCGTCATCCGTCTGAGGGACAGCTGTCTAGATGGCCATGAGGCAGCCAGGCCACCTCTCCCTCTGCTACATTACAAACACCAGCATTGGAGTCATTTCCATCCTGTATTGGGTCCAGGGACACAGCCCACAGATCCACCGGCCACACGGCCCACAGATCCACCGGCCACACGGCCCACAGATCCACCGGCCACACGGCCCACAGATCGACTTCTCCCGCTGCTCCAGATGGCCAGTCTGATTGGATCCCTCACAGCCCTTCCGTCCTCCCCCCCCGTCCCCCCTCGACCCCCCTTAACGACGAACTGTTCCAAGGTCACGTTCCCATCATCGACATCTACCCCAACATCCGACCACCTATATCAACACCTCAGCCCCCGGCCCCTCCAGTCTCCTCCCCTGGGACCAGCAGCTAAGGGGAATATTGGACATCTCTCCATAGATCTCAGCTCCACACAGATTTCCGGTGACCTCCAACACATCGATTAACCTTTACAACATGTCTGCAACAGTGAATACAATAGAAGGGGGGGAAGAAGAGGAGGAAGAAGGGCAGGAAGAAGAGGAGGAAGAAGAGGAGGAAGAAGAAGAGGAGGAAGAAGGGCAGGAAGAAGGAAAGGAAGAAGAGGAGGAAGAAGGGGGAAGAAGGGGAGGAAGAAGAGGAGGAAGAAGGGGGGAAGAAGGGGAATTCACAGTGGTAAATAAAGAGATAGCTTCTCGTCTCCCGTTGCTTTGATACAGGTACGGACCAGATCTGGTGCTAGTGGAGCTAGGTACGGACCAGATCTGGTGCTAGTGGAGCCAGGTACGGACCAGATCTGGGTGCTAGTGGAGCCAGGTACGGACCAGATCTGGTGCTAGTGGAGCCAGATACGGACCAGATCTGGTGCTAGTGGAGCCAGATACGGACCAGATCTGGTGCTAGTGGAGCCAGGTACGGACCAGATCTGGTGCTAGTGGAGCCAGATACGGACCAGATCTGGTGCTAGTGGAGCCATGTACGGACCAGATCTGGGTGCTAGTGGAGCCAGATACGGAGCTAGTGGAGCTTCATGCTGTGGCGGGATGAGGAAACAGAGGCTTGTAACTTTATTTCTGATGTTGACATTAAGGATTCATGACACCAGATTCTGGATGGCGTTTGTGGTGCTACTGTGCAGTCCTTGCGGTGTATGAGGAGTGAGTATATGTAAATGTTGTTTGTCATTTCCATCTGTTGGATTCATGATACTCTGTTAGCCTAATGTTGAGATGGAAAATTAGTATTTTGCTTCTCTGTAGAATTTTGAAAATGGCTGTCACCCTCTAACCCTCCATACTCAAGCTCAGCTTAATCTTCAATAAGGCAGAGCATTGTGGTGGGTTAGGGTTAGGGTTACTGTGCACTGATGGGCATCTCCCTATGAGCGGGAGAGAGAGAGAGAGAGAGAGAGAGAGAGAGAGAGAGAGAGAGAGAGAGAGAGAGAGAGACAGAGAGAGAGAGAGAGATTGAGAGTGTGTGTGAGAGAGAGAGAGAGAGAGAGAGAGAGAGAGAGAGAGAGAGATGAAGGGACAAATGTGACAGGAGACAAGTGCATGCTTGGAATTCGGTGATGTTCTCCTGAAGCCCAGTCCAGAGATAAAGAGGGAAACACACTGTTTTACTGCTCGACCGGCGGTAACGCAGGAGGACATTTACTGTACAAAGCACACGCATCTCCTCAATATGAACACACACACACACATTCTCTCTCTCACAAACACACACACAGATTCTCTCTCTCTCACAAACACACACAGATCCTCTCTCTCACACAAACACACACACACACACACACACACATTCTCTCTCTTTCACAAACACACACAGATTCTCTCTCACACAAACATTCTCTCTCTCTCTCTCTTTCACAAACACACACAGATTCTCTCTTTCACAAACACACACACATTCTCTCTCTTTCACAAACACACACAGATTCTCTCTCTTTCACAAACACACATAGTTCCCCTCTTTCCTGGATACACACAAATCCACAGATGTGTACCAGGGGAGGCTGGTGGAGGTAGAATTCGGAGGATGGGCTCATTGGAATGGAATGGAATGGAATGGAATGGATTGGAATGAGGACTAGTATCAAATACGTGTCTACCGGTGTCAGCCTGCTGTACATTTAATGAGCCTGAGCATATTAGTCCATTTTAATAAGTGAGGAAGTCCCTGGAGTCACATATCCAAAGGTTATTAAATGTTAGACGATGAATATGGACACATCTTATCTGTCTTCAAAAGTTTGATCATTTCTAAACCATCTATGGGAGCACATCTCTGCGCTGCTTTGAGACAGTGAAAGGGGAAAGTCCCTTGCATTTCAAGGGGCATCTGCCCTTCCTTTCAATACAATGCCCTCTATTCTCAGCTTTGAAGTGGTGCATTGTGGGACACGCCAGAGATGCCTCTGACACCAGAAATGCCTCTGTAACTGCAGAGCAGTCAGAAATGCCTCTGTAACTGCAGAGCAGTCAGAAATGCCTCTGTAACTGCAGAGCAGTCAGAAATGTCGGCTTTTGAAAGCTAAAAGAAAGCTCGCAGGACCTTTATTGTGAAAACCCACCAAGGCTAATCCTAGCAAGCCTGTACTTGTTAATTAACTTGTGGTGGTTCCCACGGTCCTCAGAGGCATTTTGCTGCTTATCTTCGGCCAATGTACCATACTGTGCTCTCACCGCCGTCTCCATGGTTACCACATGTGAAATTCTAAATCTTTAAAATAACCTTTCATGAGTTTGTATAATTTGATTTATTTATATTATATTTATTGTATAAATATAGATAGGTTGCATAGACTGTGCCATGTTGTTGTTTTTCTGCAGTTCCTAACAGCACCTAACAGTACACACAGCAGGGCTGCTGGGTAATGGGCACTCTGTTTTAAATGCTCTGCTTGTCATACCTCCGTACTGGGGAACTTTCTTTTTTACAACGGCCCTTTCTTAACGGTTTGAAACTCTGTCCTCTCCTCGATTCCTCTGTCCTCCCCTCGATACCTCTGTCCTCCCCTCGATTCCTCTGTCCTCCCCTCGATTCCTCTGTCCTCCCCTCGATTCCTGTCCTCTCCTCGTTTCCTCCGTCCGGGAAGTGGAAGTGGTGAGGACCCCCTCAATCACAACGTCTGGAAGCCCCCTCCCCCCCTCCTTCCCTCCCTCCCTCCCCCCCCCTCCTTCCCTCCCTCCCTCCCCCCCCTCCTTCCCCCCCTCCCTCACAGTTTAGCCTCATCTCTTCTCCCACCGTTGTCCATCTATCCTCACCTTCTCCTCCATTCAAAGTCTGACTGTTCATTGTTTCCCCACTGTCCCTCCCTTCCCTCCCCTCTCTCCCCCCTCCCCTCCCTGTCCCTGTCCCCATCTCTACACGCCACACCTGGATGGAAAAGCCATCGTGTCCTGCAGGTTAATGGAGGCCTTACACCCTCACAGATCCACCATACTTAATTAAACGAACACAACCAGACGGCCGGTAGATAAATGAGCTCAGATGAAGGCAGTGTGTATCGATCGAGGACACGCTGCTCCTTCCAGATTTAGCCGACATTGTTTAAACTGAAGTTCATTATGCGGTTATCGCTCCCAGAAGGAAGGGAAGCGAGCTTTGCTTTGCTTCGGTGTCACTCAGGTTCAAATGCACAAGGAAGGAAAGCATCTGGAAGGTTTCTAAGAAAATATAGCACAGTAACGACTTCTGTGTTTAAGGAATCTTTTACCTGTATATCAGGCAACAGTTTTCCATCAGCTCTTTTAGTGTTTTACCCTTTGATCTGTCCCCCAGTCTGAAGCAGTGTACAACGCATTAACATCTTCACGTCATACCGATCTGGATGTTAATTGGTTTCACAGTTCTTGTCACACTTAACTTGATCACTCACCATCGCTGGGTGTGGTGAAAACCAGCTCCAAGTGGTTGGCCTGATTAGCCTGTTTCCTAACAGTCTGAGTCTTGCAGTTGCGTCAGTCGTGCAGCCAGAAGCGTAAACAAGTGATGGATTGAAGTAAACAAAGAGAAGTGGGTGTGAAGAGGAGGTTCGATAATGACGGCTCCCTCGGGTGGATTCCATTACTCACAGGTGCAGGCTGTTAGACGCAGGTTGGCAGCCACTCACCTGACAGCGTCCGACCAGACGCTCAATCCCGAGCTCCCACAGGCCGACCGAAGGCCCGGACGGCCTCCTCGTCCTCCAGGGGAGGCTGGTCGAGGTAGGAATCGAGGGAGGATGGACTCATTGTAATGCATGGAATGGAATGAGGAACGGTACCAAACACATGCCATTCCATGCGTTACAATGAGCCCGTCCTCCGATTTCTACCTCCACCAGCCTCCCCTGGTTCACACAAGATGCTGATGTCGACAGTGACTGTCAGTACTGCTATGCATCATCGTTCATGATAACAGGGCAGCCTGAATAATTGAGGAATGGTGTCAAACACTGATAGTCATTCACCGTCCTCAGGTTTCTACCTCCACTAGCCTCTCCTGGTGGATGCGGAGGCTTTTTTAAGGTGTCAGTCATCTTTGATACCGTTCCGCGCTCCATTCCATGCATTACAATGAGCTCGTCCTCCGATTTCTACCTCAACTAGCCTCCTCTGCCATAGACTACTGGGGCTATTGCTCAATCACCTAGCATGTTCCAGCCTGAACCTGAATGGTGTTTAATCTGTCAAATTCATCAAACTGCGTTTACACCTGTCAGCCAATAGGGATGACTAGGCTTGCTCTCTCCTACAACACCTGGGGCCTTTATTCCCGAACACTATTTCTTCTCAGCCTAAAACTTTTAAGTTCTATTGTTGTTCAAAGTCAAAACCGTGATTAGCATGCCAGTATTTTCACAAAGTTTGAGAGATTCCTCCTCTCTCCGCTAAAGTTTTCTGCTGTTAAAAGACAACAGAGATCAATGAGGACACTAAAGAGATGCAAACCCTGAAATGAAACCGGGGGGGGTTGTGGGTGAGGAACTGTGAACACAAGACAGGAATTTAAGACGGAAAATGTGGAGTCCATCTGTTCAGTTTTGCACAAGTTGTTGTTGTTGTTGTCGTCTTTTCCTTTGGTTGGCAGAAAAGGACATGCTCTGTTCTTATTTTACCCCTCGTCCACAGCTTCACAACTTAGTCAGGGACAAAGTCCGTATCTACAGCACCATCAAAAGAACGCTTGAAGCAGAGGCTCCCTCAATATCTCAGCCACCGGTAGCAGCCTCTATTAAGGGGGACGGCCGTGAGAGAGAACGATGACTCCAGTCAGAGGGAGGCGGGGGGAGGGAGAGTAAAGAGAGGAAGAAAAGACAGCTATTCTGTCTGTGATATACTGAGAGGAGAGTAAACAGCCAGGGAGAGGACAGCGACTGAAAAAGAAAAAGGGGTATGGAAAGGGAGAGAGAGATGGAGAGAACAGGAGAACTAAAAAACAGAAAGGGAGAGGACCTTGGGAGGGGTGAACAAACAGAGGCGGAGGAGGAAGGGCAGGAGGTGGAACAGGAAATGGGGAGATAAATAGGAGAATGGAGGAGAGAGGTAGAGGGAGAGTCAGAGACAGGAGCAGAGAAAGACAGACAGAGTGACGGATCAAAGGAGGCAGGTGTTTTTTCTTAAGACCTCCATAGTCCCATAATGCACTGTGAGAAAATCTGTCTTCTCTCCAACTTCAGACTTTTCCTGAGAAACGTATAAAACCGCCTACACATCCGAAGATAAGGGGAAAGAAGCTATTTCCTTTTCATGATAGCTCAGCTAAGGAATGAACACATCACCTTCAAGGCAGGGACATTTAAATAATGGTATTTGATACCACATGGCTGCCCATTCCAGATCTCTCTCTCTCTCTCTCTCTCTCTCTCTCTCTCTCTCTCTCTCTCTCTCTCTCTCTCTCTCTCTCTCTCTCTCTCTCTCTCTCTCTCTCTCTCTCTCTCTCTCTCTCTCTCTCTCTCTCTCTCTCTCTCTCTCCGTTTACATTCTCTTCCACCAACCAACTCACCTCCCGTCCCGTTTGCCTTGTGTCTTTTGAATATCACCCAGGAGCTCTCAAAATCAAACCGTCTGTCATTTAATCTCCCTCGCTTCCACTGCTCTCCATGTCTCCCTGCTTTCATCTCTTATACACACTCTCTGTCTTTGATTTCGCCTCCTATCGCTGTCCAACTCCTGATTACAAGGACGAGGAGGATGCGTTTGAGGAAGAGGTCCACCCACCCCCCCCCCCCACCCCCCAAAAAAATTAAATAACACCTTACCTTATCCAGCCACGGAGATCATCCTAAGCTGGCTATTGAAGCATCACTTCTCAAAGGGAGAGTTAACTAAGGGGTAGCGGTTTTTCCTCCAGGACTGAAGTTGAATTAAGCCTGAGCTTTTCCCTCTGTTATCTCAGGGCAAAGTTAATTAGATGGTACTTGTGACTGAGTCTAACTTTATTTATCTCTTCTTCCACCACTAATCTCTCCCTCTCTTACGTTGCTGCCTGACTACATTACCGGTTGTCACATCTCAGTGCCACATATGGTGCCCTTTTAACCTTAAAAGCTGTTTGTCAGCAATATCGCACGGCCATACTGGCAAAAAACGGAAGCGTGTCAGAAAACTTAATTTCAAAAGGGAAAAAAATCCCTGTGATGCGCATCTCTAAAAATCCTTTGAACACCTTGCAATGAAGACAAAGCATTTACACCAAAACGACGTTACAGTAGGCCTGATGTTTCATGATCGCATTTTGTGGAATCCACACGGGTACGCGCCGCTCTGCGGGCGCCGCAGGCACACAACGGGGATCCTTTTCTGCTCATTAGCGCTAACGTTTCTAACTGTAGGCTGAAATTATACAAATTATCCTGTAGCATCACTTTAAATATGCAATATATTCATCCGGTTTCAATATTGTCCCAGTATCTGAGCAGCTGGGTTGGTGCAGCCTCAGGACGAGAAAAGGCTTCTACAATCTACAATCTCCACCTTGTCATTGACTTCCATGTCATTGACTTCCATGTCATTGACTTCCCTGTCAATGACGAGACATCCACGGAACTTTAATAATTAATTGTGTGAAAATGGCTTCCAAATGCATTGTGTAGATAGGTGTCACTAGTTTGAGGATTTTACCCTGAGTGATGTAGTTGGGGATAGTCACATGGTTTGGAAAACAACAAGGATATCCTCAGATAATGTAGATAAAAGTGCATTGAGAGAAGAAATATAATGAAATGTCACCGAATTTAAGACCTTGGTGAACACCAACTGTGGCTAATTTCCAAACATTTTTGGTTTATGTACTACAATTCAGCTACCATTTGATTTTGATTTATAAAATCCCCCAAAGTATCGTCTATTTTTATACAATATCCAATTGTTACACTTATCAGAACAATATCTGTTCCTTTTTACTGTTACATGTCGAGCTGACATCCAATCTCTGCCTACTGTACAATCTATACAGAAAGGCTGCAGACACAAAGCTGCCAGCTCTATCAGTCCCCTGCAAGGTTATATAACCATACTTCATTTTCTGTCTCAAAGAGGAACAGGACAATGGAGAAGATTTGAAAAGGCTCGCTGTAAATAGAGGTTGAATGGGTTGCCAGGTCAGACAATCTTGAGACGAAATAGTAGATGAGAAAGGGCCACTGAGTGGAAGGGTAGACAGCTGGTGTTCTCTGGGAGGGGTACCAGGTGCACAGGTGCTAGATCTCCATGTGCTTTTTGCTAAGAAGGTCAGACATTGTCGGAGGCTGCAGGGCTATTCTCTGAGGGGACGTAGAAAGTAGAATAAGAAAATTGGTCAGGAAATGCAGTTGGTGTCCTCTGTGTTACTCCACAGAGAGCATTACAGCAATGAAGCCACCAATAATCCATCATGACGTGAAGGGTTGTCATGTGTTCATAATAATATAATATACGCCATTTAGCTGATGATTTTATCCAAAGCAACTTACATTGCAGTGTGTGCATACATTTACATATAGGTATATATGGTCCCAGCAGGAATCAAACCCACAACCTAAGCGTTGTTAGCGCCATGCTCTACCAACTGAGCCACAGAGGACCACAGAGGACCATGCGTCTTGGTGTCACGTGTCTTGACTTGGTGTCACGTGTCTTGACTTGGTGTCACGTGTCTTGGACTTGTGTTTTGCTGTCCTTTCCAGTATATTCTTAGATCTCTTCAATATCAAGGCCATAATCAGGACTGAATGACTCACTGTGTGGAGCTGCCTTTAAGTGGGAAGGGTATAATTAATTATATTTTGATTAAGGGGAGCAATCAAAATGACTGCTGATAGATACCAGAATGTTTGTCAGCATGTGCCAATCAATACAAACATATTAAGGAAAAATTTAGCAAGGGAATTAAACGACTCACTTTTAATTAAGCAGGAATACTCAAACATCACGACTGTGGAACGGGCCTGAAATAGCTCCGCCTGCAGATATTCACTCTCCTATTGATTATACTAAGTTTAATCATCATTAGATACTGGGTCAGTAATTGTGGAATTAATTACTTGTGCCTTAAAGGGGCAATCTGGATTGGTACATAATTTTTTTTTAAACTTTTAAATTAATGATATATAGCCACTGAAGATTGAAGATTATAATCTATAAATGCCTCATGAGTTTAGATCACCTGTCGTACCGCATCAGAGCTCAAAATATAAGCTTGTTTTACTCTGTTGTTTATAAACAAACACTGTATAGCTTCAAAACATGGTTAAAACGATCATGTTGATATGGATCATATAGATATGGATCATATAGATATGGATCATGTTGATATGGATCATGTTGATATGGATCATATAGATATGGATAATATAGATATGGATCATATAGATATGGATCATACAGCTTGTTTTAAGTGTTCTATAAGTCTGGTCCCAAACGCAAACGTCCGTGTTGCCGTTGTTTACAGCGTCCTGGATTCCCATTGGTTGACGTTGTCATATGGTCCAGTAGAGCCTCTCAGTGCTCAGGTAGAAACGAGACCAAAACAATCGGACATGTCAGAATTCCGATCGGACGTGATCGCATCTTCTCTTCATGTTGTTTGAAGCCGATATGTACAGTACCAGTCAAAAGTTATATATATATACGTACAGTACCTGTCAAAAGTTTGGACACACCTTGCCAAGAGTGTGCAAAGCTGTCATCAAAGCAAAAGGTGGCTACTTTGAAGAATCTAAAATATAAACCATATTCTGGTTTGTTTTACACTTTTTTGTTTACTACATAATTCCATATGTGTTCCTTCATAGTTTTGATGTCTTCAATATTAATCTACTTTTGACTGGTACTGTATGCTACTTCCTCTCTAGTCAGAAGACAGCTACCACATAATCATCAATTCTTCACAAGCAAACAAGACACATCTTTGTGATCCTGGCCAAATGTTATATTTAGGTTGAGCAATGTATTCAGGTTATGTAAATCCCTATCGATCACATCCTCTCTAAGGGTCTTAGAAGGCAACACCAATGCAACATCAAATGAGGCCCATCCCGTTCAAAACTGTCATTCTGTTCCACCGCCTTTCTGTGATCGCTCCTTTTCCATTAACTGAAGTCTGTCAATATGAACCGGCCACTGCACAAGTCTCCACTCTCAGCTGAAATACACACACACACACACACACACACACACACACACACACACACACACACACACACACACACACACACACACACACACACACACACACACACACACACACACACACACACACACACACACACACACACACACACACACCCTCCTTTCTGTCACAGCGCCTCATCTCCAACATCATTTCCCAGCGGACAAAAACACTAAGCGTCATTGAAAACAAATCGGGATTTATTTGCTGCTTGGCAGGCACTGCAACAAAACCGGTTAGAAGGGTTTGAAGCTAAAAAATTAATAGGAGCTCAGTAATATTGGAAAATGTAATATTGGAAAATGCCACTGGAAATAAACATGGCCTTCTTTTGTGATGCTGTTCCCTGCTAGAGGCTCTGGAGGCTGTTAGTGATGCTGTTCCCTGCTAGAGGCTCTGGAGGCTGTTAGTGATGCTGTTCCCTGCTAGAGGCTCTGGAGGCTGTTAGTGATGCTGTTCCCTGCTAGAGGCTCTGGAGGTTGTTAGTGATGCTGTTCCCTGCTAGAGGCTCTGGAGGCTGTTAGTGATGCTGTTCCCTGCTAGAGGCTCTGGAGGTTGTTAGTGATGCTGTTCCCTGCTAGAGGCTCTGGAGGCTGTTAGTGATGCTGTTCCCTGCTAGAGGCTCTGGAGGTTGTTAGTGATGCTGTTCCCTGCTAGAGGCTCTGGAGGCTGTTAGTGATGCTGTTCCCTGCTAGAGGCTCTGGAGGTTGTTAGTGATGCTGTTCCCTGCTAGAGGCTCTGGAGGTTGTTAGTAGTGCCAGTTTGTTGCCGTTAACAACGGCAGCGTTAGCGTTAGCCCCCTGGGAGCTAGCGCCTCGGGAACTTGATTTCTCACACACACGCTGTTGCATAAGAGCCTCAGTTTATGCCCCAGATCTCCTGTCAGCTGTGTTACAGTATGAAGTAAAGGTTTGGGGGGAGGTGGAGGGGAAGGGAGGGGGGGAGGGGAGGGGGGAGGGGGTAAATAAGAACAAAAGCAGGCTCTGTGATATGTGCTTACATATGTATTTCACACAACATACTGCAATATTGTGTCAGACATTTGCTAATCTGTGCTTTCTGGTTCATCATCCGGCTAGGAGCGGTCATAACACAGACTAAAGAGATGAGTCTTGAGCCTAGACGTAATCTAGAGACTGAATCTGACTCCCTAACATGAATCGGAAGATTATTCCCGAGATGGGGCTCTGTAGCAAACCTCTCTGCCCCCTGCCGTAGTTTTGGATACAATGTTACGCATGGTTTATTGACACACAGTTCTTAATTTGGCTGTTTAATAGATAATGGAGCAGAAATGTTACGGCGGTATTGAAAAGCCCACAGTGTTTGTTTACATTTTCAGATCCCGTGGGTTTCAGATCGTTACACCATCCAACCCTACTTGGGATACTTCAATATGCTGCTATCTCCCAACAATTTGTCTATACACCGAAACTTTTCCAGTGGTCGCGTTGATAAACTGTCTCCCCGGTTACTTTTACTAAGCACAATGCCATGTTTTACATGTTGTTTACCTGGAATGGTGGACCAGACCATTTCCACTAGCGGACGGTAGCTTTTCAGACAGACTCTCCAGTCTCTAGTCGTGGGTGTTGGGTGTTTGGTCACACGGTGCACGGCAGCACGCGGTTCTCCACTTCATTTATTACAGCAGGAATGGGGCTTCAGGTCGGGGCTTCAGGTCGGGGCTTCAGGTCGGGGCTTCAGGTCGGGTTCGGGCGGATAGATGTATTTGCAGTTTGTCCAGGAAGACGTCAAATCAAATCAAATCTACTGGATACAGTTCAACTCCTCAACAATGGATTTAGTTATTATTAATCCTCAACAATGCAACAATCAACAATTAACAATGCAATAATAATAATAATATAAATAATAATAATAATAATAATAATAATAGAAAAAGACAATAACAGTAACATAAGGTGGCGTAGCAGCAGCAGCAGAAGCTGGTCAAAGCTCTCCTCCAGTCTCAAAATGTCATACACTGTATGTGTGCAATGCCTCCACCACAGCCTGACATGACCAGGTAGAGTCAGGCCCTGCCTGGTCCTAACTGGTCTGGTTCAGGCTGCTTTCTGCTTGGATTACATTTGGCATCCCATCAATGATAAATAAAGGTTTTCACCATGACATTTGCTGGAGAACGATGACTGAAGCAAACAGGCTTTAGGCCGACCCAGTCCTCTTTAAAGAGCAGTCGTTCCAAATAACATTTAGAAAATTGAATATTTAATTGAATCTGACATAAGGTGAGAAGCAAAAATTATTCAATCTCAAGTTTTCAGATGACAGTTTTTTCACTCTGAATTTCCACTCAGTTTCAAAGGAAGTACTCATGTTGCTGTATAAGACATTCGACTGATTCTTTGTTATGCTACAAATCGTAGACATCACAAAATGCAAGAAAAAAAAGGGATGATTCCTGCATAAAAAAGCCCCCATGTTACCTTGGTCCTGGTGGATCCCGGTTCAGTGTCAAAGCTCTACTACGGAATGGTCACCAATGACCATGAACCAGCTTCTGGAATAGTCACCAATGACCATGAACCAGCTTCTGGAATAGTCACCAATGACCATGAACCAGCTTCTGGAATAGTCACCAATGACCATGAACCAGCTTCTGGAATAGTCACCATTGACCATGAACCAGCTTCTGGCAGACGGAAGACCTACATTGATCTAAGTCCATCCATGACTTTAGGCAGTCATAAGAAAGGAAAAGTAAGTATACTTAGGTATCGAAAAATATGTCAAGTAGTATGATGTCCATATTGTCCATGATGTGATTTCAAATGTGTCAGTATCATTCAGACAGAGGGAACTTTAAATGGCATAGTCATTTAAACTGCCAAATAAGAATAATATTGAATCATTGTGGTGGAAACACCCACACACACACACACACACACACACACACACACACACCCAAATGGAATTTAGAACTGGAAGAAAAAATACAAAGCAATATCCTGTTGTCACATTATATCTGACAGGGCAATGAATTTTAGATGATATTGCATTCAGTTGGGCCCACTGAAACGGTTAATGTGCTGAATGCAGCCCGGCAGTACCGAGCCTATGGCTGTTGATGAAATATTAAATGCAATTATATCAGGTATGCCAAAAATAAACACAGTCAGGGCATATACCATAAGCAGCATTTGCATAGGAATACAATTATGTGAATCCATCCTTTCATAACCTGGGCCTACATGTAACGTGTATACTGTAGGAAGCAGCACATCGTAGAAAACACCACCGATGCCTTCAATGATCTCTGAATGACCTCCACGTGGGCAGGAACTTTCATGGGGCCAAACAACAAAGAATTTGTAGAGCTGAATTCTTGGCACACGTACCGGTAATTGAATGAACCCAACATCGTTTTTTTTCCTGTTGTAAAAATATATGGGGCCTGCGGTCTAAGTGGATGTCGAAACAAGATTTTCAATTTCCTACAAAGAGGTCGCCTCAGGCCCAGCGCCAGAACCAATATGCTGGACAGGCCTGTGGCCCGGGACCGTAATTCAGGACGTGGCCGACGTGTGGTGAGATGGTGGCTTTATGTTGCTTAAGCACAAAATAGGGAGAGACATACGTACCAGGGGAGGCTGGGGGAGGTAGGAATCGAAGGACAGGCTTGTTGTAATGCATGGAACGGAATGAGGACTGGTATCAAACACCATGCATTCCAATGAGCCCGTCCTCCGGTTTCTGCCTCCACCAGCCTCCCCTGATAGGCACAGTGCCTTCAGTAAGTATTCACAGACAACACTGTCATTTGTTTTTGGGCATTTGTTGGCCATTGTGTGAGCAGTAAGCAAGCGCCTTAATCCAACATGCTTTGGGGGAAAAAACTAGCATTGTTTAGCAACCTACTAGGCAAGAGATCAGAGAAGGGTCCAGCAAACATGCAGGATATGGCTCCCCGACACAGACTGGATGATATGGCTCCCCGACACAGACTGGATGATATGGCTCCCCTACACAGACTGGATGATATGGCCCCCCTACACAGACTGGATGATATGGCTCCCCAACACAGACTGGATGATATGGCCCCCCTACACAGACTGGATGATATGGCTCCCCAACACAGACTGGATGATATGGCCCCCCTACACAGACTGGATGATATGGCTCCCCGACACAGACTGGATGATATGGCTCTCCGACACAGACTGGATGATATGGCTCCCCGACACAGACTGGATGATATGGCCCCCCGACACAGACTGGATGATATGGCCCCCCGACACAGACTGGATGATATGGCTCCCCGACACAGACTGGATGATATGGCTCCCCTACACAGACTGGATGATATGGCCCCCCTACACAGACTGGATGATATGGCTCCCCAACACAGACTGGATGATATGGCCCCCCTACACAGACTGGATGATATGGCCCCCCTACACAGACTGGATGATATGGCCCCCCTACACAGACTGGATGATATGGCTCCCCTACACAGACTGGATGATATGGCTCCCCTACACAGACTGGATGATATGGCCCCCCTACACAGACTGGATGATATGGCTCCCCAACACAGACTGGATGATATGGCTCCCCTACACAGACTGGATGATATGGCCCCCCTACACAGACTGGATGATATGGCTCCCCAACACAGACTGGATGATATGGCCCCCCTACACAGACTGGATGATATGGCTCCCCTACACAGACTGGATGATATGGCCCCCCTACACAGACTGGATGATATGGCTCCCCTACACAGACTGGATGATATGGCTCCCCTACACAGACTGGATGATATGGCTCCCCTACACAGACTGGATGATATGGCTCCCCTACACAGACTGGATGCATTGGCTAGGATTAGATTTGTCCTCCCATCATTGACAAATAAAGGTTTTCACCACAGCATTTGCCAGAGAACGGTGACAAACAGGCTGTAGACTGACACCGTCCTC
>NC_139665.1:1531382-1542860 GCF_951799395.1 Argentina silus
AATCAGAAAAGCACTTAGAAAAATATAAAAAAAACATTAATCAATTAAGTCCCTAGACCCCACTGCTAATCATTGTAATGGGCCATGAAGACAATACAAATTTTGGGCTCGACAACCACTCTTATTAACTGGTGTTATTCTTATTCTGTAAAATACGAGAAATAGGACTTGTTCCTGTTTGAGAGTACTGCCGCCATTTTGTCTTTTCTGTAGGTGTGTCAGAGATCACTGAGGCTGGTCTATTGAGGGGGGGGGGGGGGCAAATAAAGCATTATTTGTGTAATGACTTGTACGTAGGCAGAGGACTCAAATGCACTTAAATCCAATAGAATAATAAAATAAAAACTTAAATCCAATAGAATAATAAAAATAAAAACTTAAATCCAATAGAATAATCTTTACTTTCAAAAAGGTTCGATACACAGGTAGGCAGTCCATGGGTAGGCAGATAATCCAGGAAGGGGGTAGGTAAAGCAGGGTTTGGTACACAGGTCGGCAGTTCAAAAAATCAGGTAGATAATCCGAAAAGGGGAAGCAAAAAGGCAAAGTCAAAAACACACTCAGAGATCAAAATAACCAGGAATACTAAACACTAGAAAAGATTGTTGGAACGCTTGACACAAGGTACAAAGACGAACTGGCACAGAGACTAAATACACAGGGAACGATGATGAGGAACAGGTGAAGCCAATCAGGGCGGGGTTGACAATCACACAGGCGGGAAACACACAAGGGGCAGGTGGTGAAGTGTCTGAAACAAGAGACAAGGTGAGGAACACAAAAACAAACAGGGAACAATAAATGAATCACATGAAACAAGACAAACATGAAACAAGGAGCAGGGCGAGACGTTACAGTTTGTTTGTGTGTACAGAGCCGTGGAAATTAAAGGTAGACACCTATATATATTATACATTCATATATGCCATTTAGCTGACACTTTCATCCAAAGCGACTTACATTTCAGTATATATGGTCCCAGTGGGAATCAAACCCACAACCTTAGCGTCGTTAGCACCATGCTCTACCAACTGAGCCACAGAGGAGCACAGTCTGCAGTACACAGCCATCATTGTAACATTGGTTACACAGTGGACAACTGGCATCAGTCACTAGTCTCACCGTCAGTGATCACAGGTCTCAGCAGTGGCAACTGGCGGGTACAGGGTGCTGGCGGTCGGCCTGGCAGAGCAGAGCCATCTGGCAGGTATGGCCCAGCCCGGAGAGGTTTACCGCAGGTTTATCCCAGGCAGGCCAGGGCAGGCATCCGCCCCACGAGGACCAACAGCCACCCCCTGTTAAACATCCTCATTAGAGACACACCTACTGTACATGTATGGACACGCACGCACGCACGCACGCACGCACGCACGTACACGCACACGCACGCATGCACACTTGACTAAGTAAGTGAATCATCTATCCATCAGTCATCATAAGAAAACAATATCTATGCTGGGGCCATAGGCAGTCACAATGCTAGAAGAAAGGAAGATTATATATTTTTATTTTTTTTACATTTATTTACAGGAGAGAAACTTGCACAGGGGGGGTAGTGGGGATGAAGAGGTCTTTAGGAGGGACAGTTAAGATGTAGCCTGAAGAGATGGGTCTTCAATCTACGGCGGAAGGTTAATTTAGCATTGTTGAAATGACATGCCGAAATCTCCTCATGGAAACTTCAACATGTTTTTTTAAAATGTTTTGTTAATTATCAGCCCCACAGAGCCGTGACAAATTGGTCGATAATCACATGGAACAACAAGAAACGACTGAGATTTGCTTCTCCACCATCCAATTTACTTAGCGTTTGCCAATTAGCTTGTGGATGTCTTTCTGCTGAATGCAACAGACCAGGAACAGCCAGCCTCCTAAACTCATCACTCACTCTCTAACAAACCACTGATACCCAATGGTATCTCACGCCAGACTGATAATTACCCACAGAGTTGTGGAGGAGAGAGTGCCAGGGAAGCTGCCTACGGAGTTCTCAACAGAATATCACTGAATATATCAAGTCAGAATTGGAATGGTTCCCAGGTGTGAAATATTGATGATTGGACTGTGGACAGTTTATGCTGGGAGTGTGAGTTGGTATTTTCCATGAGAACAATATTGATATGATGAATAATGGAAGTAAAAGTGATGTGAAACTAGATGCACTTAAAGGTCCAGAGTGTAACAGTCAAGCTTTCTAAAAGCTTCCTAATGGTGGTCGTGATTGTGTTTAATCGGTAGCGGCCAGGGAATGACTATCCCTTGAAAGAAATATTTCATTTACGAACACTGTTTTGGCCCGGACCTGCCCTTCAGTAAGTCTGGTGCCTGGTCAGCGACTAGCCCCCCTAGCCAAGGCTAGGCTACCTGGGGTGACAAGTAGCCAAGAGGTTAGAGAGGCTGGCCAGCAATCGGAAGGTCGCTAGTTCGATCCCCACTCTGGATGTGAGCTGGTAACTGGAAGGTTACTGGCATCATATCTAAGGTTCCTACCACTGCCGTTGTGCCCTTGAGCAAGGCACTTAACCTCTAACTGCTCCAGGGGAGCTGAACATGGCTGACCCAGAGCTCTGTTCTCCCTTGGGTGTGTATGTGTGCTGACTGGAGCACCATCTAGTATCTTCACTAACATCCTCACACACATTGTGAAGCCAGACATCAGCAGTGTCTTCTTAAAGACGTGGGAGCATCCCAGTGCCCCGTCCTTCGGGCTGAACGACGGTTTCCTCTGCTGAACAGACACCGTTTTATTCAAAGTTGGTCACAGTGCACAGCGTCTTCAATTTTACCTCAACATTCGCATGAAGCTCGACATTTGCGAAAGCAATTCAGGTTAAGTGCCCCCCTCTCGAGGGTATAATATCGATATAACTCGCCAGGGATTTAACCCACCATCTGATCACTGAGTTGTCCCCAGTCCATGCCTCTGACTGCTCCCTATTTAATTACTTCCTGAGAACTGTTGCCAGGGAACAAAGCCTCTGCCAGGCCAGAAAGCGTGACAAGGTTTCCTAAGGTTTTTCTCTCCTCGTAGAGAGATTTTTCTTTAATTGTGCCACTTGATCCAGCTGACACCCCATACGCACCAGGGAGTTCATTACTGTTGTCATCACAGAACCAGCCCTCTGACAGCTGTGGCCATCATGTACATGTTGGGGGGAGGGGAGGGGAGGGGGGAGGGGAGGGGGGGCTGCTTGACAATGTAGTCTTAGCAGGGGAGGTTGGTGGAGACAGAAAATGGGAGGACGGGCTGATTGTGATGAACGGAATGAGGAATGGTATCAAACCCGCTATCTCCACCTCCACCAGCCTCCCCGGAGTCGTAGTTATCGTACCAAGATGCAAAGGCCAGAACAGACACATCGGTAATTTGCAGGGGCTGATATTAGCCAGGGAGCTCTATTGTCATCTAGATGATGTCCAAGATTAAATTCAGACTGCTGTTTGAGGTAATGAGCCCGTGCTGTTGGCAAACATGGCTGCTAGTCTCCAAACTGATAGCTTATCTCTCAGCGTACACCTTTTCCCAAAACCACGGCCCGTCTATAAAACTGACAGATTGATCTGCCGCCCGCCTGGTAGTTACGTTGGCACTGCAGACGCGTGAGTGAATGTGAAGTTGGCACATTGCCCCGACACCGATTAAATAGAGGTCAGTGGAGACTTGTGGAGGCTGGTGGAGGTAGAAATCGGAGGACGGGCTCATTGTGATGCACGGAACGGAATGAGGAATGCTGTCAAGCACACACGTGTTTGATAGCATTCTTCATTCCGTTCCGTGCATCGCAATGAGCCCGTCCTCCGATTTCTACCTCCACCAGCCTCCGCTGATAGTGGCCGTGTCCTTTGCCAAGGTCCCAGCTCAAAGCTTTTCCTCTCTCATTACTCTGTAAGAGCGGCTCAGGCTGAATCTGGTCTCTCGTCTCCGGAGGGACCAAGTCATGGACACATAGGACCAAGTCATGGACACATAGGACCAAGTCATGGACACATAGGACCAAGTCATGGACACATAGGACCAAGTCATGGACACATAGGATTCGTAGGTTATATGAGGTTTCATGCGTCTGTGAGTCGGCCTATTAGCATCTCACTGTTAGAGTCGTTTTCCCACTCTCTTTCAGTTTGACCAGCTAAGGAAAAAACTGAATCAAATTATACTGACGAAAAAATAAGAGGATTTAGATTATTTAAACAGTCCTCATTATAAGTTCCTCCAAAAGGAACTGATCGAAACATCCAGGTTTTCTTCCACTATCTCACATCCGCTCATTTGTGAAAAGGGAGATTCAGGAAAGGTTCAGAAGTCTTTTTGAAAACTGCACAGAAAGCTGAATGTTACATCAAAAAAGCCACATGGTGAGCAGTTCTAGCCCAGTTTGCTCTCTTTTCTGGCCAAAATCATGATTGGCAGGATAATTACCACATGGCCCCTCCTTGGTCCCCGCTGGGTGCTTCTGGGAGAGGAAGGAGAGAGACACAGCCGGAGATGGCCCAGGTCAACTCCATCGGGCTAATGAGAAACCAAGGCAGCCTCTGAGCACGCTCAGAGCCACTCCAATCCCCCATGCTCACCGGGATTCGTTGGTAATTATGCACATATTCATTAAATCAATATGTTAATGAACCCCAACACCACCCACACTGCGGGGGTCAGAAAAATAAGGCACTTTTAACGGTAACAAGCCTCAAAGGATCCTCCTGGAAATTTCCCCCTGTGTAAGTATACACTTCAAAGGTGGCTACATGCCCCAAAAAGTTTCATCCCTGAGTCACCCATGAACTCCCTCAACAGGCAGTATTCTCTATGTCTGACAAGTAATATGAAGCTGTGGCTTGGAGTTTTGTTTTTTCATACTATGTAATGTATTTCTGGTTAATCTGGTAATCTGGGTGTTGCCCAGTCCAAATATATTAGTCATTAAAGTGGTGTGGCTAATGTCCCATTATACAGTGTGATTCATGTAATATTATGTAATTCATGTAATTCTATTGAATATTATATTCATCCCACAAAAACGAAAATTTAGATACAATCAATTTGTTTATTTCTCAGGGATGAAACTATATTTCTACAAAAAAAATGATGCCTAAAGAAATACTTATCTGATCTGTTTCCTACAGAACAACAGAAAGAATTTCAGAACAAGGTGGTGGGGTGGCTTGTTAATTTGTGATTGTTAATTGAGTCTTGTTAAAGTGATTAACAGAATCGGAGTACAGGGTAGTGGATGGAGAAAATGGATGTTCTACAGGGAGTTAGGCATGAGGGAGGAGAGGGATGGAGTGAGAGAACAAGAGTCTGAAAAAGAATTTGCCGTTCATGAGAGTAAGAGGAGGAGACACGTCTGATAAAGGTTTCATGAGTACAACTGGCTCCCAGTGAATATTTCATGGTCCTACAGCTGTTCACTCACACTGAAAGCACCAAAGAGACCGCTGTCTCCGCCTCTGCTCCTCGCCGCTGTGTCACCAATACTGTGTGTTTATCTTTACACCCGAGACAGCGGGACGCCACGTGCCTTTCAGAGCCGCCTTGACTTCACCACCCGACTTCACCGGAGAAGGCAGGTTTTCACAGCGGGCTCGCGTGTTCTGCTCGTGTGTTCTGCTCGTGTGTTCTGTGAGACGTGTTCTGCTTGCGTGTTCTGTGAGACGTGTTCTGCTCGTGTGTTCTGTGAGACGTGTTCTGCTCGTGTGTTCTGTGAGACGTGTTCTGCTCGTGTGTTCTGTGAGACGTGTTCTGCTCGTGTGTTCTGTGAGACGTGTTCTGCTCGTGTGTTCTGTGAGACGTGTTCTGCTCGCGTGTTCTGTGAGACGTCAGGTGTGGACAAAGCGCGTCCTTCCGTCACTCCTGGCCAGCGCTGCGTTCAGCTGTTGGTTCTGGACACCGAAAGGGATTCCGTTTCGCAGACATGATATTCTGGGCAAATTAAAAAGACGGAAAGGTCTCAAATTCAAACATCTGAATACTGAGCTTTTGGAAGTGTATGCGGCTGAACTTCGCTGCCTGGTACTACAGGTGAAGGTGGAAACCCAAGTCTTTTTGAGATCCCTTCCCCCCGATGTGCCAAACGGCCACTGTGAACTCTCATCTTGATGTTGAGTGGCTCTTGGAATGAATGAATACTGAGTGTCAGTTGACTGAAACGGATAAGATGATGTCTTGAAGTGCATGCAGCAGAAGTTCACCACCTGGAACAGCACTGCAGGCAGGACGGGGGGACGGGCGGAAGGGCTGTCGGGGATCCAATCAGTAGCGGACTGGCCATCTGGAGCACTGGGAGAAATCCCGGCGGGCTGGTCGATCTGTGGGCTGTGGTTCTGGTGAGTGATGCCATCAGTGGGCTACGGGGCTGGTGTATGGGCCGGTCAATCTGTGGGCTGCAGGGACCGGTGAGCGCCACAATCTGTGGGCTTCGCGTAGCCCCCCCCCAAAAAAAACAGACGTCACATAGCCACACAGCAGTGTGATTCGCTAAAATCAAATAATAACAAGAACTTTACTAAATTCACTCATTGTTAGTCTTATTCCAGGCTTCTAGGCGCTCTGTGTAATGTCCTGGGGACAAGGTTACCTGAACAGAGACTTTAATACGCTCTGCGGCTCTTGCCACGGGGGCCGTTTCCGTGACACTACCTCAACTGACCAAGTTTACTCCAGAGGACATCCTCGCTTAAGAGACCATTAGATTTGAGATGTGCTACAAGGGAAATAACTGCTGAATTCCCTTCAGCCCAGTATGCGAAATTGTGGAACGGCAAGGGAAAACATGTGAACGCTGTCCTATATTTTCAAAGTTGCCATTGAAAATCTGCTCTCTGAGCATGAAATGAAAAGTTTCTTTCAGTGAAAGAGTTCACTTGGGTCGAGTCCATTCCATATTCTGTTCTATCCTCCATCTCCCACAGCTTGAGATCAACTTTCCAGGCCCAGCAATCTGAATACGAACTCTTGCAATTAGTGATGGAGTTTCTTTTTTTTGGGAATGTCTCTTTGCCAAAGAAACTGCAGTGGTGATTAATCAACTTGATGAATACTGATCAAGTACTCTTCTAAAAGCAAGTAGCACCTGAATTTCATGGCAGCAGGAATCCACTCCAACCTCCCAGGGCTAACCCACTGTCTGCTCATTCTGCACCTAGTGATGCCACCAGGGGAGGCTGGTGGAGGTAGAAATCGGAGGACGGGCTCATTGTAATGCATGGAGTGGAATGAGGAATGGTCATCATCCCTCATTCCTCTCCCTGAATTACAATGAGCGCGTCCTCCGATTTCTACCTCCACCAGCCTCCCCTGGATACTACTGATCTTTGGGCACTGAAAAACCCAAAAACCCATTGCTCCCCACCACCTCCAGCCAGCCAGTGCTAGAATATAGCCGTAGTGAAGTTCAGGACAACGGCTTTGCCACGGTAACGCAACATTGCATCAGAAAATTACATTTAATACAAAACAAAGGAAGAGAGGAATAGGAATATGAGAGATCAAATGCCCCCCTCCCCCTCCCCCTCCCCCTCCCTCCCCACCCCCCACCCCCTCCCTCCCCACCCCCCACCCCCCGACCCTCCAAAAAGTATTTGTAAGAGGGGAGAGGAAACATGAGAAAGTGACTCAGAACAGAGGCCTTGGCTCCCCCTTATCTTTCAAAGGCTCAATGGAAAGAAAATGACGTCCCGGTTAGTTTTTTAATCCCCTCTCCCAGCCATTCTCAGATTAAATATTAATGGTGCCTTTTGCTTGTGAACCGCCTTGAGAAACTTTTCTCAATATTGTGACTTCGGAAATCTGCGTAACTCAACAATGAACACACGCTCTGCCTCTCCGTCTCTTCTATGGAACATCTCCATAAAAAGGGGAGAATTGAGGAGGCACGGTGGTGTCTCTGCTATGATTGGGATTTTCAATCAGTGCCGCGGTACACCATTACCTCGGAACTGAACACAAAGCACAGTCTGAGGCCTCCTGCAGCGATGCAGGGCGGTGGGGCGCCGGGGCGCCGGGGGCACGGAGAGACGGCTCCGTTCTTGTTGACACATGGCAACAAAGGAGATCTTACCATATTTCTGACACGCAGGTACAGCCCAAACATTGGGTAACCACCTACCTAGAGTACAGGGGAGGCGGGTGGAGGTAGAAATCGGAGGACGGGCTGTCGTAATGCACGGAATGGAATGAGGATTGAATCGTGTGTTTTGATACCCATTCCTCGTTCCATTCATTACAGTGAGCCCGTCCTCCGATTTCTACCTCCGCTAGCCTCCCCCTGCTGCAGCACCGAGGGAGTCGTGTTTTCCATGGAGGCTGTTTCTGGTGTTTACCGGTCAGACGAGAACGACAGCTGGGGTCACGTCTGCCATCTCCGTGTTGATTGGAGGAAAAGAAAGCTGATCTCAGGTGGTCTCAGTGCGAGGGTGTGAGATTGTGGTGAGACCGGCCCTCCCCCAGAACAATCAACACATCTTTTTTATAACCTCACAATGATCAAATATTTCCCTGAGGACCAATATGGCTCGGAATGATGATAGATAATATGAGAAAATGTTTTGTTAGGGGTGAAATTCTGCTGCTCATGAGAAGCTTACTGAAAGAACCTGCATGTTATTGAGACTCCCGACTCTCTCGCATCAGCCCTGAGACTACACTCCACCATACATTATGGTCAGGGGGAGGCTGGTGGAGGTAGAGATCGGAGGACTCATTGTAATGCATTGGTATCAAACATTCCTCATTCCGTTCCATGCATTACAATGACCCCAACCTCCGATTTCTACCTCCACTAGCCTCCCCCGATTATGGGATGTTTGGACTGGATCAGAAGGTTTTGTCTGTGGATGAGACGCTGCCTCTGGTTCACAGAAAGACTGTCTAGAGGGAATGACGTGCTAATTAGCCACATGTGGCCCTGAAACAGAGGCTGTAGGTATCAGGGGAGGCCGGCGGCGGTAGAAATCTGAGGACAGGCTCATTGTAATGCATGGAGCGGAATGAGGAACGGTATAACACACATGTTTGGTACCATTCCCTATTCAATGAGCCTGTCCTCCGATTTCCACCTGTCCTACTATTTCCATAGTAAAAGACTTGCTAGGTTAAGAAGCTATCATTACCACAGATGAATAGAGGTGTTTTACCTTTTACCTTTTAATAATAATAATCATAATTATTAGATTATTATAATTAGAGATACATAGGAACATTTAAAGAAAATACCGGGGTATAGCCATGTATGACCAAAATAATAATGACCAAAAGTCACGGGACATTGTCCCAAACCAGTATGCAAGCTGGCAAGCTAATATTCGTTGCTCGATGGAAGAAGATAAGAATTCAGCAGAGGACTTAATAAAACCAGAGAATCTATATACAGGAGAAGTCTCACTCCCACTTCACTTTACAAGCGAGGCAGTTGGCCAAGAAGACCCCTAGAGAGGGGGGTGACGGGGTGGCTGCCTACAGTATGTTATCTGCAGTTGTAGTGCAAATGTATTTATAAATCTGATGCTGTAAAGTATAAATCCATTGTGGAGGCTTCAAGTAATGGAGCCGGGGCGTATGTCTGAAATCTGCCACCTCTGTCCACCTCTGTCCACCTCTGCCACCTCTGTCCACCTCTGTCCACCTCTGTCCACCTCTGTCCACCTCTGCCTCCTCTGTCCACCTCTGTCCACCTCTGTCCACCGCGGCGAAATTCACGCTTAAAAGCTCCAAACAACAACATCCTTCCTAATAATAACATAACTCCCCGAAATGGACTTGCAGTTTCAGACAATAGCTGCATGTATACACGATCTTGAAGAGGCAGCCGTCAGAGGCAGAAAGCAGTCAGGCAGAAAGGCAAAAATCAGTGAGTGCACTTCCCTAGAAAACCCCCTGGCCAGTAACGTGTCTGCAGACAAACTGAGTGTCTCCACCAGGCAGATTACAATCATTAGAAAGCTTTCAGAAAACTTTAATGTTACATTTTGCACCGTTAAGATACAGTGGCAGAAGGAAGAAGGCACAGACGGAAACAGAAAGTGGAAAGTAAACAGGATTTAAGAGAAGGAGTGAGAGAAGGAGTGAGAGAAGGAGTGAGAGAAGGAGTGAGAGAAGGGAGAGAAGGGAGAGAAGACTTTTTACATGAGTGTGTTACATGAGGCATTTTACCCGGCATTTTCGGTCTAAATCGAGAACAGTTTGTGATTTCTGGAGAGTCTCCACGCCTCTCCTTTCCCTGACAGATTTGAAGGTCGGCTTTGGAGGGTCGGTTTATTTTGGGGGAAATAAAGAGGTGGAAAATCAAAATCAGCCAGTGCAGTCCCTCTTTAAGGTACTGGCAAGTAGTGTTTCTTGTGACAAAATCACAAGGTTGATTTGACAAACCACTGCAGCAGAGTGGAGTGAGGGGACACTGTGGAGGTTGGTAAATATGTGAGGGTCCGCTTTAACGCCTCAAACACAGTTTGAATGTCCTGACAGGTTGAGTCAAGGCTCAGTTCTCACCAAACCATCATACTGCTTATTTACTGCATCAGGGGAGGTTGGTGGAGGTAGAAATCGGAGGACGGGCTCATTGTAATGCGAATGGAATGGAACACGTGTTTGATCCCGTCCCTCATTCCATTCCATGCGTCACAATGAGCCCGTCCTCCGATGTCTGCCTCCGCCAGCCTCCCCTCATACCGTATGTATCAGGGCTTGTGATCAGGTGTCTGTTCTCTTGCAATGGCGACGAGCCGGCGTTCGCTGTCCTGTGATTGGTCCATCTCTCCCACGGCCGCTAGGGAGACGAGGGGTGAGTGATAACAGAGAGGGCCGGTGCAGCGTGCCCCCCCCCCCCCCCGCCCCCCGCCCCCCGCCCCTGCCACCCCACCAGGTTACTGACCAGAGGACACAGCACACACCTCGTTGTCCGCCCCTCTCCCCTCCCCCCCCCCCCCCCCCGCCCCCGTCCCCCCCCCCCCCCCCGCCCCTGCCACCCCACCAGGTTACTGACCAGAGGACACAGCACACACCTCGTTGTCCGCCCCTCTCCCCTCCCCACCCCCCGCCCCTGCCACCCCACCAGGTTACTGACCAGAGGACACAGCACACACCTCGTTGTCCGCCCCTCTCCCCCTCCCCACCCCCCGCCCCCATCACCCCACCAGGCTACTGACCGTGTCGGCCAACGCTGTGGGAACAATGGCATCCGTTTTTTGCCGTGTTTGTTTTTCTGGGATATTTCCTTCCCCTTCCGTCTGGAGGAAACAGGGATTTCCCTGTCAGCAGCTGGAGCATCAAACAGCGATGGCTCGCTAAATCAAACAGACTTGTGTAACTTGTCAGATGTTGCGGGGCTTTTAATTTTTATTTATTTAACCTTTATTTTAGCAGGGAGGCCCACTGAGACCAACGTCTCTTTTACAAGGGAGCCCGGAACACACACAGTTTTACAACGTAACAAAACACAATCAAGAAAAACATACTAATTTTTCAACAAAGACGTCCTCAGTCAA
>NC_139665.1:1550560-1655560 GCF_951799395.1 Argentina silus
CCAGATGGCCAGTCTGCTGCTGTTTGAGAGGGCTGTCATCTTTCGTTCTAACAATAGCTGAGGTCACTGTGGTTGCCACACTTCCCTTCTGTTTCCATGTCACTGACTGGTGGTCTCAATTCTGAGGTGTTGCACAACTCTGGAAACTCCCCTTTCTGCAGACCAACGTTCACACGACAAATGACTAATACCACAGAGTGGGTCTGTTCTAATCAATGTGTGGATACACTGTACAGTCTGTGTAGAATCTCTCTGGTGATTGCGTGGTTCCCTGTAAGAGCCCAAAAGGCACACACACACACACACACACACACACACACACACACGTCCTTATAAGGGTCATCTAGCGATAACCACGGACGGTGGGAGGGAGGGTTATCACGGCGGACGGCGGTGGGGCGAGGAGAGACAAGCATCAACAGATGAGCAGAGCAGCATTCCTCTTCAGGGTGCGACAGAAACACTCGACCTTCGTCTCACAGCAAGAGACAACAAATAACAGAGACCGACAGAGTAAAAGAGAGAGATTGAGAAAGTGAGAAAAATAGACAGAGGAACAAATAGACACATTTATCACAAACTGAGAGAGAGAGAGAGAGAGAGAGAGAGAGAGAGAGAGAGGAAGAGAAAGAGGAAGAGAGAGAGGCAGAGAGAGGAAGAGAGAGAGAGAGAGAGAGAGGAAGAGAAAGAGGAAGAGAGAGAGGCAGAGAGAGGAAGAGAGAGAGAGAGAGAGAGAGAGAGAGAGAGGAAGAGAGGGAGAGAGGGAGAGAGAGAGAGAGAGGAAGAGAGGGAGAGAGGGAGAGAGAGAGGCAGAGAGAGGAAGAGAGAGAGAGGAAGAGAGAGAGAGAGAGAGGCAGAAAGAGGAAGAGAGAGAGAGAGAAAGAGAGATAGAGAGAGAGGCAAAGAGAGAGAGGCAGAGAGAGAGAGAGAGAGAGAGAGAGAGAGAGAGGAAGAGAGAGAGGCAGAGAGAGAGAGAGAGAGAGAGAGAGGCAAAGAGAGATAGAGAGAGAGAGAGAGAGAGAGAGAGAGGCAGAGAGAGAGAGAGGGAGAGAGAGAGAGAGAGAGGCAAAGAGAGATAGAGAGAGAGAGAGAGAGGCAGAGAGAGAGAGAGGGAGAGAGAGGACGCAACTCTGGGGCGTGTCCTCAAAATACAAAAAAGAGTTCTTCAAGGAAATGTGTCTGAAGTGGAGCAGAGCCACCGGGGTACAGTAGCGTGAGGGAGGGCCCAGCTTCTCCATGTGAATTATCCTCCACCAACCTCACTGTCTCCGCACCCAGAGTCTGAAGCCCAGGGGCCACACACACACACACACACACACAGGTACAGTAACCACTACCTACTACCACCATTTCAGTACCATTGGAGATGATAGTCAATGCTCTTAACTGATTGTGTGTGTGTGTGTGTGTGTGTGTGTGTGTGTGTGTGTGTGTGTGTGTGTTTGTATACCAGTGAATATTTGTCATTGCGCTACAACACGGCATGTCCAGCTTCTGTCCGTGTTACCAGTTGTTAGTGTGTGTCGGTCGCGTTGTTGGAGGGTTAGAATGCCATGAAAATATGAGTCGGCCATATTTGTGTTGAGGCCACTGGTGTAGCAACAGTATCCGCACTTCTGTTGTGTCGTATCAATGAAACTTAAAGACAAAACTGAGACTTGCCACTTAGTCCCACACAGGCTACAAGATGTATTGTTCTGCTGCTCTTGTTTGTACATTTGTAAATTTGTTATTGCTATTTTATTAATATTCTTGTCAATATTTGCTATTGTTTTTTATGTCCCATGCACCAACCTCACCGAATCAATTTCCTGTATGTGCAAATAGACTTTAAAATATTCTGATTCTGATTCTGAGAACATTATGTGGTTTCAGGCATTGATATGAACTCATAGAGATAACTGGGATGATTGTGACAGCCAGAATGGACTTACAGGGGGGCAGGAGAACATTTGAAGCGTTTTATGTGTTGTTATTCCAAGTCTGCAGAAACATTCTTGAATACTTTTCAGAAGCAGGCAGGCGACTCTGCTGTCATCTCACTGGACTGCCTCTTTGGAAACAGAGTGATAAATGCTTTCAAGCAGCTGTGTGTGTGTGTGTGTGTGTGTGTGTGTGTGTGTGTGTGTGTGTGTGTGTTGAGAAGGGTTGTGACAGAGTGTGGGGGATTAGGGCATAGGTTATTCTGGAATACATGTGTGTGTTTGTGTGTCTGTGTGTATGTGTGTGTGTGTGTGTGTGTGTGTGTGTGTGTGTGTGTGTGTGTGTGTGTGTGTGTGTGTGTGTGTGTGTGTGTGTGTGTGTGTGTGTGGTGTTGAGCTGGGTTGTGACAGAGTGTGGGGATGAGGGTATAGGTTATTGTGGAATACGTGTGTGTGTGTGTGTGTGTGTGTGTGTGTGTGTCTGTGCAATCAGAACCTGTGTTTGTCCTTAGTTCATGCACCTACGATTGTTTTCTTTTAGAATGACTCAAAACCTCCCCAGGAAACCGATTAGTACAGGGTGGTGTCTCCTATCAAAACATCCTGTTTAGCTTTAATAGGGGCGGGGGGGTTGTGGAACATATCTCAATTACTCACTTTCTGTAAAACTGAATCTGAGCAGAGCTGTAAGAGGTGGTTGAAGGGGATGAGCCGAACATCGTGTCTTTAGGAATCTCTGATTGACAGATAAGGAGGAGCAAAAGTCTGCAAAACCAAGCAAATTCTAATTCAAACCTGAATCCTTTCTTTCTTTCTTCAACTAAGAAATGCAACCAACAAAGGCGGCCTGCTGTCCTTGATCCCGCTGGCCAGGGGGTTAAAACTTGTGTGAAAGCCCAATAAAATACGCCGGATGTGTGTGTGTGTGTGTGTGTGTGTGTGTGTGTGTGTGTGTGTGTGTGTGTTTGTGTGTGTGACCAAGGCGATAGATTGATCTCCAGCATCTCCAGGTCTCCAGCATCCCCATATGAACTACAGTACCATCTTCTACCCTGCTGCTCACACATAAACCGGATGGGGGCAAATGATGTGAACCGTGACGGAGATACCATTGAGAAACCGTTGGTTAGATGAGGAATGTGCACACTTCCATTCACCGGCTTTAGACAGAATGCTCTTAGACCTCCAGAATTTAAAGAATCACATTCTTGACAGTGTCTTAAACACCTCGTCCATTTGAGCATGGTGATGTGTGATGTTGGCAAATCAGTGAGCAGCAAATGAAAGCTTCGGCCACGGAGAGACGGTTACTGAAAGCTCTCTCAGCAGGCAGCAGAGCGGCAACAAACTTCTGCAAATTCATTTTCATTTCTCTGTCGTCTGACAGTTGCACACAGGATGTGAGCCGCTTCCGTAAAAAGCGACCACACATGTTGAAACTTTGACTCGAGATATGGGTCAAATTTTCAAATATCACTTGTGATCGTATTTATGCAGCTCTTCAGCGCTTCAAAAGTGTGCATTTGACTGTGTCTACACATGGCCACCTTGAAAGTCCCGGCTGTGTTTTTTTTTACCACCCTGTGTACCGCAGTGGAGGCTGGTGGAGGTAGAAATCGGAGGATGGGCTCATTTTAATGCATGGAACGGAATGAGGAATGGTATCAAACACGTCCTGGTAACCCGTCCTCTGAGAGACCAATACAATTAGGAATCGCACTCAACTCCCTGTATTAATCAACTCTCTACTTCCTTCTTCCCAGATCCGGGATGGAGGGCTTCAGCGCCAAGGACATGGCCATGCAAGCCCAGAAGAAGATTCTGAGCAAGGTGGCCAGCAAATCCATGGTTCAGATGCTCATCGACGACACCAGCAGCGAAATCCTGGACGAACTTTACCGGGTCTCTAAGGAGCACTCCGGCAACCGCACCGAGGCCCAGAAGGTGGTGAAGGACCTGATAAAGGTGGTGGTTAAAGTCGGCGTTCTCTTCCGTCACGATCGCTTCAGCGCTGAAGAGCTCAGCCTGGCCAAAGACTTCAAGAAGAAGCTCCACCAAGGTGCCATGACCGCCATCAGCTTCCATGAGGTAACGGGAGAACCTGGATTTGAACCCAGAACAGCCTTGTAGGTCATTGATCCTTGTAGAGTATACCAGTGTTTAAGCCTACGTAAAGCCAACGAGGACCAACCAGCGGCGGTGTAGAGATCACAATGATGGTGTCAGACGCGTTTCCTTCGTGGTAAACCTTAGGGCAGCATGATATGCAGAGTTAAGTGCCTTCAGGGTAGTGCTTGAGGTCTGCATGTAAATGTACTGGTGCTTTAGTGCTTTAGGTCTGCATGTAAATGCACTGGTGCTTTAGTGCTTTAGGTCTGCATGTAAATGTACTGGTGCTTTAGTGCTTTAGGTCTGCATGTAAATGTACTGGTGCTTTAGTGCTTTAGGTCTGCATGTAAATGTACTGGTGCTTTAGTGCTTTAGGTCTGCATGTAAATGCACTGGTGCTTTAGTGCTTTAGGTCTGCCTGTAAATGCACTGGTGCTTTAGTGCTTTAGGTCTGCATGTAAATGTACTGGTGCTTTAGTGCTTTAGGTCTGCATGTAAATGCACTGGTGCTTTAGTGCTTTAGGTCTGCCTGTAAATGCACTGGTGCTTTAGTGCTTTAGGTCTGCATGTAAATGTACTGGTGCTTTAGTGCTTTAGGTCTGCATGTAAATGCATGGAATTCATGGAACGGAATGAGGAATGGTGAGAGCGTGAGACAGTAAAAGAGAGAAAAATAGAGAGATAATTTCAATGAGTGTGTTTGGCAGAGCTGTGCCTGCGTCCTGTCATTGCTGAGGTGAGGGCAGGCATTGCTCTTGACTATCTGGAGGAATCTAACTATTTGCAATTTTTTTCTATGTGACGATGCAACCTTGCTTTAATCGACAGGGCCCAGTATTTCAAAACTTTTAATCTAGATTAGAACGATCAAGAGTCTTGTTTTGCTATCCAGGATCAGATCTACAGTATGTGGCAGATTTTGAGCAGTATAGGGGAAATCAGGCAGCTCGATCTGATCCCGGATAGCAGAAATAACACGGATCCTTCTGATCCAGATTAAACATTTTGAGATGTTGACGGCGACAAACGTCGACTACACCTGCTACCTACCTGCGCTGACGCTAACGCTAACGCTCACACTGTCCCTCTCCATCATCCCTCTGGCTCAGGTGGAGTTCACCTTTGATAAGACTGTCATGGCCAACCTCCTGACGGACTGTCGGGACATGATGCTGAAGCTGGTGGCGAAACACCTGACGCCCAAATCCCACGGACGCATCCGGCACGTCTTCGACCACTACGCCGACCACAACCTGCTAGCGAACATGTACACACCGGAGGGCCCCCTCTGGCCCAGCCTCACCAGGATCTGCAACTGCCTCCACAAACTGGTAGAGGAAGACAGGCTATGAGTGACATCTGCCCCCAGCACTGGAACATTGACAAGGACTGTGTTCAGCCCCATCAAGTTGTTCTGGAATCAGATTGCCGCCCAGGGGAGGCTGGCGGAGGTAGAAATCGGAGGACGGGCTCATTGTAATGCACGGAATGGAATGAGGAATGGTGAGGAATACAGAATAAATATAGCATTCCTCATTCCGTTCCATGCATGCCCGTCCTCCGATTTCTACCTCCGCCAGCCTCCCCTGGTTTGCCCAATGATATTCCCAGGTGAGACCGTTATGGTTACGCTGTATGAAGAAGTGTCACAGAGGTGTGAGATGTTCCTGGGTGTTTATGATAACATGTTAGCGAACATTGTCACCCATCTGCATCAGCACTGGGTGACATAGTGGGTATTTATCATTATTGCTGGAGGGAGAGAGGGAGGGAGGGAGGGAGGGAGGGAGGGAGAGAGGGAGGGATGGAGGGAGAGAGGGAGGGAGAGAGGGAGGGAGGGAGGGAGGGAGAGAGGGAGGGATGGAGGGAGAGAGGGAAGGAGGGAGAGAGGGAACAGGGGCAGAGAGAGAGAGAACATTGTCGTTATAAACATATGCAAGATAGAGTATGCATAATATTTCACATTTCAGCTACGATGTTGACTCTACCTCTCTCTCTGCAGATGTTGTTTGCAGTCAAATTAAGCCCCATTTACAAAACCACCTACAATTAAAATCTAGAAAATAAATCACATGAAATACTAAACAGTTAAAGCAGTAAATTAGATTTAACACATTTGATTCGGCTCCTTATCTACCACCTCATCATGCTTCCAGCATGTTCAGCATAATCAAAACTCCCTTGTCAACTTGTAATTCATTCAGATCTCATTTGAACTATTGTCTCATTATTTTAACATTCTGTTTGCCGCCGTCACAAAACTGAATGGCATTCAAATTAAAGTGGCCGTGGCGTCTACTGTCTACTGTCGGACTGACAGAACGAGAGAATGAGAGAGAGAGAGAGAAAGAGAGAGAAAGAGAGAAAGAGAGAGAGAGAGAGAAAGAGAGAGAGAGACAATTGCAATTAGCGCGTGTGGCACAGCGATGCATGCGTCCTGTCATCACTGAGAGGAGGGGAGGAGTTGCTGTGGACGATCTGGAGGAATCGAACCATTTGCTATTTTTTTTTCTGTGGACCAGCAGGGGAGGCCGGTGGAGGTAGAAATCGGAGGACGGGCTCATTGTAATGCATGGGACGTTATGAGCAATGCTATCAAACATACAATTCCTCATTCCATTCCATGCATTACAATGAGCCCGTCCTCCGATTTCTACCTCCACCAACCTCCCCTGCTGTGGAGATGCCAGGGTTAGTGTTACAGCTGTTTCAAAGTTAACGGAAACAGCATTTTAGATTTTGCCGGTAAGTATTGCAGCAGTGACACCCGGGCGTCGTCATGGAGAGAGAGATTTACTACAGGGCATGGCCTTTCCTCAGGGGAAATAGCTGTAAGGTCTTACCACTCTGAAAGAGAGCCGTTATCTTTCACACAACTGAGGCACACAGGCACATCTGAAAGCAATTGAAGGTCTCACAGATCAGAAGGCTTATATTGAGTCAGTAATTTGAATGACTTATGTACTTATGACTTATGACTCATGAGCACTTCACTAGGAACACCTGTACACCTTCTCATGGTGTAGGTGGTGGAATGGTGTGGGGAATGTTTTCTTGGCACACTTTGGGCCCGTTAATAGCAATCAATCATCTCTTGAATGCCACAGCCTATTTGAGTATTGTTGCTGACCATGTGCATCCCTTCATGGCCACAATTTACCCATCTTCTAATGGCTACTTCCAGCATGATAATGCACCATGTCACAAAGCAAAAGTCGTCTCAAACTGGTTTCATGAACATGACAATGAGTTCAGTGTTCTTCAGTATTAGTATAGTGTTCTAATAAAGGGAGGCCCTACCCAGTATTAGTACAGTGTTCCTGACACTCGGTGAGTGTGTATTAATGCTTTCAGGAGGACAGTACCCTCAGATGTCTGAGAGATAGTTGTGGACACACATGCATCACCTATCCACAGTGCATCTCTAGTTATACAATTCAAGGTCCTGAACATCCATTAAGAAAATGTGCGGTCAATATGCAATCAATTCCCTTCACAGCCATGATTGTACTTCGAAATGGAAGTGAGTGGAATGGTGAAGTGATGGATTCATGAGTGTATCAATACTGCCATCTAATGGTCTTGGTGGAGAATTGCACCTTAGTTTTGAGGATGGCTACTGTACAGTTGGACCTTCAGTTTACCTTACATATTGTACCCATTAGATGTAATTACCTCATTAATTAATTAATCAGAGGCTGAAAATTAAAGAGCGGTCCATGGGAGGCATCATATTCTGATTGATTTAGTTTAATTGATAATCAAAACAAATACACCCACAACATCAGTTCAGTGGCCGTTTAAACAAAGATAACAAACGTTGTCTTCGTTAACTATTTGTTTAAATCAGAGAGGAGAAATGTTTGTTGATTTTGATGGTTTGAAATTAAAGGTTATCTGAACATAAAGGCCACAGTTTGGATCATTGCTCTAGTCGTGTTGAAGAGAAACTCTATTTGCATCTACTCGGTACATGCAAAACATTCAGCATCATCAAAACAACCCTTTCTTCCTGATCCCACTACAGATCAGTGGAGGCTGGTGGAGGTAGAAATCGGAGGACAGGCTCATTGTTAATGCATGGAATGGAATGAGGAATGGTATCAAACACACATGTTTAATACCATTCCTCACTGAACCATTCCTCAATGTGCCCTAATAACAACTCACAGCTACCAGCTTAACACGGTCCCTGAACCAGGGTCACCAGGGTCACCAGGGTCACCAGGGTCACCAGGGCCCCAGGAGGGCTCTTCCTCCACTGAGTCCAGGCTCGGTCCTGGCTGGGGCACCGCTGGCTGCTACCATTACAACCTAACCATCTGTAGTGGACTGAGATATTACTGGGAGGAGATCAGGGGTGGTGGAGGTAGCAAATTAAACACTATGTGAGACATGCACACACGCACACACGTGCACACACACACACACACACACACACACACACACACACACACACACACACAGGCACACGTGCACAGACACAGACACAGACACACACACACACACACACACACACACAGACACACACACGCACACGCACACGCACACACACACAGACACACAGATCAAGACAGGGGGCTTCTGTGGTCCTCCTAATTGTGTTTGCAATAAAAGTAGTTGTTCCCCCTTTCCTTCTGGGCCTCATTCATCTGGACTCTTCATCATCATCATCATCATCATCATGATCATGTCAATAGAACACTAAATTCATTAATTACCTCGGAATATCACTATAGCAACTGGTTGCCATGGTAGACGAGACACCGCCGTTATCCTCCCGTTAACGAAGCGCGAGCGAGCGAGCAGGGCGGGAAGGGAAGCAGCGCGAGGGAGGCGGGCGGAGGAGAGGAACGGAGGCGCGCGGACAAAGTTTGAGACGTGGATTCTTGTCGGTTTAGTCGGTGTGGAACGTGAACCGGCAGACGCTGCTGATCCTGAGGCGGAATCATGATCCACACGGCGGAATATTGATCATAGGAACAACAAGTCTGCGTGATGGTCTTTAAAGAGCGCAAAACGGCAGCGCGTGATACCGGACTTGGCTGTCAGGTATGTGGTAAAACTGTCATATTATTATTATTATTATTATTATTATTATTATTATTATTATTATTATTATTATTATCATTATTATCATTATTATCATTATTATTATTATTATCATTATTATTATTATTATTATTATTATTATTATTATTATTATTATTATATGTGGTAAAACTGTCGTACATTTTTACAAGAAGTGTTACACGTAGGTAATTGTAACTAAATAAATTCAAGTATCTGGTAAACTGCGTGTGCGTGTGTGCGTGCGTGTTTATGTGTGTGTGTGTGTGTGTGTGCGCGCGCGCGTGCGTGTGTGCGTGATGGCATTATTGTGCATTTTTGTGAGTGTAACGGTTGAAATTAAGTCAGAAGGTGTGACCCCACAGTATGGGGGTGACCACTGTGCTGACCATCCATGTACATAATGTAACTAAGTCTACATCACGTACAATGTTGGAGAAGTTTGTCCATTTTTAGCCTGGCTAACCATGTTAGCATGTTCCTTCCCAATACGTCTGGTCACATCAGGTCTGATTAAGTCTGCCTCTGTCAAAGACGTGATGGAGATGACAGACAGAAACTGTTGGATGAAAAATCAAGAGAGAGACTGAAGAGAGATATCAGAGGGACAGAGTCAGAGGGAGAGGTGTGCAGAAAGACTCTTTGTGGCCTTTAATGCCAGAGAAACACATCAACGCCAGCTACGCCTAGTGAGGTGTGTGCTTGATTACACGACCTCTCTGTTGGTCGGGAGATGATGAGGCTAATAGTATGATTTTATTGAGGATAAGTGTGAGAGCAGTCTGATGAATCTATTCTCTACTGTCCGTGTTACTGCAGGTTTACAGACATGCTAAGACGGGTTTAGTTACATTAAGTCTGTTTAAAAACAGGGTTTTCATGTCTTCACTGTCCATTTCCTTTGAATTCATCAATTGCAAAGTATGACACTTTTAGTGAGAGGCTATTTTTCACTTCAGATGTTTTATTTATTGCGCTTTTTGGAGAGAAAAGCAGCACTTGCTCTTGTGAAAGACTGCACAACCAGAGGGGTAAGGTAAGGGGTAAGGTAGTCAAGGTACGTCTACTGTTCTCTCCATCAAAATCAATATGACATTTCCTTTAAGTTAACACACAGGCTCATTTTCAGAGCATGTTAATCTGATTTGATCTGTACGACCTCTGACCCTAGGTAACAAAGGGCCATTCGCTTTTAACTCGTTCAGTGCCGAGGGTGAATAAAGTCGCCCAAACTGTCAACGTTCTAGAGCGCCGAGGGTGACTTTATTCACCAGAAATGCATCAATTATGATGCTTAATTTTGTAGCCAATCAGAGTGTTGTTGCTAGGTAAACACCACATAGAACACTGGGCACTCTAGGTGGAGAGTGTTCTGGAACTCTTTGGCAGTTGGTGGGTTAACATAGATGTAGTCGTAGCCTGTCGAAGGTCTCTGACCAACACGCTGCACCTGTTAAAACCTAGTACACCTGCAAGCAGAGGCAGTGTGAAGGAGGGGGGGGGGGCAGGTAGCCTAGAGGTTAGAGAGGCTGGGACCATATATACTGAAATGTATGCACTCACTGCAATGTAAGTCGCTTTGGATAAAAGCGTCAGCTAAATGGCATATATATATAGAGGCCGGCCAGCAATCGGCAGGTCTCTGGTCCGATCCCCACTCCAGGAGGGAGCCGGATGTGAGCTGGTAACTGGAAGGTTACTGCCATCATATCTAAGGTTCCTACCACTGCCGTTGTGCCCTTGAGCAAGGCACTTAACCTCTAACTGCTGAACATGGCTGACCCAGAGCCCAGAGCTCTGTTCTCCCTGGGTGTGCAGTGTGTGTGTGTTGTCTCGGAGGGGGGGGGGGGGGTGCGGTGCATGTGTGTTGTCTCGGAGGGGGGTGTGTGCACGTATCACATTCCTACAATTCATGAGAATTGATTGCATGGCCAAATAAACAAACAGTCTTCTTCTTCTTCTTCTTCTTCTTCTTCTTCTTCTTCTTCTTCTGTTGTTCTCCTGCAACACCGACAGCTGCCACATACTGTGTTTGTGTTGTCATATTCATCATCACAAACATGTCTCAACTCTTCCACCTGACTAGCTCCATTAACCATACTGCCTTGTACTTGTGGAATAGGAGCACTGTTCTGCCAGAGTAACTGTGTTGAGATGGGAAACTCACTCCTCAAGTTCAAACACCACCACCCACCCGGGCTGTCCAACTGCTCAAAATAAAAACACTTTTCTCACTTTTTCTTGTTTGCTCTGCAGTCATAATAACACAATTGCTGTGGGAATTATACACCGGGTGTGGGGTGAGTCCATCGATTCATCGACTCTGGCAACCATCAGTAAATCGATGAACAAAAGCTTGGGATCGGACCCGTCCCGACAGTACCACGCATCTCACGGCTGCCTGCGGAGACAGCTGATGACCTCAGCGCTCGGCAGGCCCGTCGTCCGGTTAGCGTTCCGGTCCCTCGTCCGGATGAGTGATGCCCGCGGCGGTTACGTAACGAGTCAGACCGCGACCGGCTCCGGAGCTTACCGGGCCGGCGCCTCATGAGTCACGCTAAGTGACAGCGGCCATTACGGACGCAGCAGGAGATCCATAACGATTACGCTAATGTCAGCAGGGGTGCATCATGGGGGTGTAACGTTACTGTAATCCCAGCGGGGTCCGAGGTCGGGCTGCACTGAGAGGGTCGACCTCAGGCGGTCATCTCTGGTCGTTATTTAGCGGTTTGGGGTTGGACAGGAGGGGGAGGTTAATCAATCTTAACGATGCAGATTATCCACTCAGGCTCAGGCACTGGGGCTCAAATGAAATCATATTGTGTGATAAATGTTGCTGGCTCAGTCGAGCGGTATTGAGCGGTGACTCACGCTTAGAGTAACTGTCAATACCATTACCTTTACCTTGACGCTCAGCGACCAGCAGTGGAGGCTGGCGGAGGTAGAAATTGGAGAACGGGTTCATTGTAATGCATGTTTTGATACTATTCCTTATCTCATGCATTACAATGAGCCCGCCCTCCGATTTCTAACTCCACCTGCCTCCTCCTGAGTGAAGAGACTTCAAATTACAAGGACAAGTACAAGGAGTCTAAGAGTTAGTCAGTTCTACTAGTCACTCCTCCCAACGTCACTTCCACAACTCTCCATATTGCCCTCTCTGACCTCTGACCTCTGAGTTTTTCATTATTGGAAGCATTTTCATTTTCTGGAATGAGAATGACAATGAGACGGTTAGATGATTTACATTTTATCTCGGTTTCCAATGCTTTCATTTTCACATTTGACTGTTTCACATTTTATCCAGGGATGCTGTTCTGGTGCACCCTGAACATGAAAAGGATAATCTATTTCAGCCATGTGAATTTTTAAAATCTTCCAGCATTCAGATGTCAACAATATTACTTCCTGAAACTCCCGCAGCCTGCCGGTTCTACCCATTACTCTACCCATGTTCTCTGTGTGTAGATACTGATTGAGTGAAGATGGAAGTGCATTCTCCCCCTCTCTGGCTGTCGGAGAGATAAGAGTCATCACATTTCAGTCATGTTATTGTCTTATTGCGATATCATAGCCTCCTCCACATGTACGATGTCAGGAAGCTAATAATGTGCAGTAGATGTTGTGGTCAGCGTTCTCATGGTCTGTGCTCTCTGTCATGGGACTAGAGGAATGTTCTAGAGGAATGTTCTAGAGGAATGTTCTAGAGGAACGCTCCAGAGGAATGTTCTAGAGGAATGAGGAATGCTCTAGATGAAAGGTCTAGAGGGATGTTCTAGAGGAACGCTCCAGAGGAATGTTCTAGAGAAATGAGGAATGTTCTAGAGGAATGTTCTAGATTAATGTTCTAGAGGAATGTTCTAGAGGAATACTCTCTGGTCCATGTCCAGGCAGAAGAGCTATAATTGATCCACTGAATAATGTAGGATGTTTTTGGAGGCATCGTACATTTTCGATCCAACTGACAATGCTTGTACTTGTAGCCTCAAACGAAGTGTTAACTCTTAAGTCTTCTAACTCATTTTCAATTCTGCTTGTTTGTGTGAATTCATACCGAGAATGAAACACATTTTACAACAATAATGGGAATACATTAATGGGAGTACATTAAAAGGCGCAAAATTGAGTTTGATTCCATTCCATATTCCGTTCCATGCATCACAAGGTGCTAACCGCTAACTTAAAGCATTTTTAACCAAAAACCAATGCAATTCATTGTACCCTAAATTAGCATGTTTGAAATGTCATACCCAAATCCTCTGTAAAGGCTCAACAACTTCATTTAAAGGACTTGGGAGATGATTCAAGCACCACATTTTGTAACAAAGGATTATCAATATAAAATGAAATATGCCTGCTTACGTACCACAAGAGCAGACAGTAGCAGTTCGACCTTCATATTTCATAACTGGTGTGTACCTAGAACTAGGTACATTTAGTCAGGCATCTTGCCTACATTTACATTTACATTTATGGCATTTAGCAGACATCTTTATCCAAAGCGACTTACAGCAAATACATTTGTTTAAGTAAGTGAATCATCTATCCATCAGTCATCATATGATTAAGACACCAGTTGCGGTTATAGGATTACACATATACTAAAATTGAATCTATACGGAGAAGATTAGCGTGGCCCCTGTGAAAGGATGACACGCAAATTTGTGAAGCGCTCCATCTTTTGTGGTCCTCTGTGGCTCAGTTGGTAGAGCATGGCGCTAACAATGCTTAGGTTGTGGGTTTGATTCCTGCTGGGACCATATATACTGAAATGTCTGCACTCACTGCAATATATACTATTATTATTAGTTAGATTTTTCAAAAGATGAATTGTCTAATGGAAAGTAAAGTAGTGACAACCAGATGTTACTTATGATCTCTGTCGCTGTATCACAACAGATATGAGTCATCGCTATCAAGTCAGTAACGTTTCTTTTTCCAGCTTTGACAGTAAAATGACCAGAAATACAAAACCCCCGTGATTTAATATTTTCGATGTATCTCCATGGCAATACCTCTTACATAATCAGCCACTGCTCAAACAACACGCTCACAGCAACAGCTCTGTAGTTACTCTCTGTAGTCTTTCTCAGAGAGCTCTGGAGTCTCTCTCTGTAGTCTCTCTCAGAGAGCTCTGGAGTCTCTCTCTGTAGTCTCTCTCAGAGAGCTCTGGAGTCTCTCTCTGTAGTCTCTCTCAGAGAGCTCTGGAGTCTCTCTCTGTAGTCTTTCTCTGTAGTCTCTCTCAGAGAGCTCTGGAGTCTCTCTCTGTAGTCTCTCTCAGAGAGCTCTGTAGTTACTCTCTGGAGTCTCTCTCAGAGAGCTCTGGAGTCTCTCTCTGGAGTCTCTCTCAGAGAGCTCTGTAGTTACTCTCTGTAGTCTCTCTCAGAGAGCTCTGGAGTCTCTCTCTGTAGTCTTTCTCAGAGAGCTCTGTAGTCTCTCTCTGTAGTCTCTCTCAGAGAGCTCTGGAGTCTCTCTCTGGAGTCTCTCTCAGAGAGCTCTGGAGTCTCTCTCAGAGAGCTCTGGAGTCTCTCTCTGTAGTCTCTCTCAGAGAGCTCTGGAGTCTCTCTCTGGAGTCTCTCTCTGTAGTTTCTCTCAGAGAGCTCTGGAGTCTCTCTCTGTAGTCTCTCTCTGTAGTCTCTCTCAGAGAGCTGGAGTCTCTCTCTGTAGTCTCTCTCAGAGAGCTCTGGAGTCTCTCTCTGTAGTCTCTCTCTGTAGTCTCTCTCAGAGAGCTCTGGAGTCTCTCTCTGTAGTCTCTCTCTGTAGTCTCTCTCAGAGAGCTCTGGAGTCTCTCTCTGTAGTCTCTCTCAGAGAGCTCTGGAGTCTCTCTCATCCCTCCCACTTAGTCTTCACCTTGTGGTTTTTACGATAAAAGAAATGACTAACACTGCACCCTTCCTCCGATATCTACCTCCACCAGCCTCCCCTGATCCTCAGTGACACAGGCAGCAAAGAGTTGTCGGTCTCTGCAGGTGGGCCTGACCGGAGAGGAAGGCAGCTTCTGGTTTTTATTCTGTGAGTGGACTAATGAGCTTCCACCAACGCAGAACCCCTCACACACAGCAGGGCGAGTCTGAGGTGGTACAGAGAGGGGGGAAGCTTCTTACCGAGAGAAGGAAAGGATTTTTCAATCAATGGAATGGGGCCATCTGAGGGCAACACTCGAAAAGTACCGAAGGAAGGACCTGGCAGGGACGGCTTGAGGAAAAAGTTTGATGATTTTCTAAAAAGAAAAGTCAGCGAGACTTTCTGTTCCTGTCAGTTAGAGGTGAAAACCCAATGCGATGTCAGAGAGGGAAAATGAGGTGAGGAGAAGAGGACATGTCTTCGATAGACTGAGCAGCACATCTCAGACCACTCCTGCGTCTCTTGAAAGAGGATGCCAGGTACAGTAGCTACCAGCAGTGCTTTCTTCAGGCGCATCAAAGACAACGATCAGATGAATCCCCCCAAATATACGCCTCAGTGAAACAGACGTCAAGATGTTTCAAACAGCAGCCCCACAATTCGACTTGCTCCGACCAAGCCTCGAACTTGCAAACTTGCCAACACACGTGACACGTCTCTTCAAACACCAAATATTTGACAGCGTGGGTGGTGGTGGTATTTGAACTTGAGAAGTGAGTTTACCATCTCAACTCGGTTACACTTGTTTAAATAGAATCATGGCACAACTTGTTTTGTTCAAAGTGTGACGCATCCTATTGGTTAGGGCAGCATCACCTCATAACTATTGTTTCTTACCTCTGAATCTTCTTTAAATATGTGTGTGTGTGTCTATATACACTCATGGAACAGTTTATTAGGAACACTATATAATACTAATACTGGGTAGGGCCTCCCTTTGCTCTTTATTAGGAACACTATACTAATACTGGGTAGGGCCTCCCTTTGCTCTCAAAACAGCCTCAATTCTTCGTGGCATTGATTCCACAAGATGTTGGAAACATTCCTTTGAGATTCTGGTCCATGATGACATGATTGCATCACGCAATTCCTGCAGATTTTTCAGGTGCACTTTCAAGCTGTGAATCTCGTTCTACCACATCCCAAAGGTGTTCTATTGGATCCCGAAGGTGTTCCCAAAAGTGATCCCATTGGATTCAGATCCGATGACTGGGAAGGCCACTGAAGATCACTGAACTCATTGTCATGTTCATGAAACCAGTTTGAGACGACTTTTGCTTTGTGACATGGTGCATTATCATGCTGGAAGTAGCCATTAGCAGATGGGTCAATTGTGGCCATGAAGGGATGCACATCAATACTCAAATAGGCTGTGGCATTCAAGCGATGATTGATTGGTATTAACGGCCCCAAGTGTGCCAAGAAAACATTCCCTGCACCATTCCACCACCTCCACCATGAGAAGGAGTACAGATGTTCCTAATAAAGTGCACAGTGAGTGTATATATTATTTACAGGACTGCATTGAAGACTACATTGGAGTATCACATAGAGTTCAGCCTCCTGGCCCATATATTTGGCCTGAAGTTGTGGGCCTTATGCTGTATTTAATTATTCAAAGCTTTGAGAGGTTGAATGTTTAAAATGGACCTGCATTGTACTACCAGAGTTTTAGTATTACTATCTCTACTGCTGCTACCAGAGGTTTAATACTACTGTCTCTACTGTACTACCAGAGGTTTAATACTACAGTCTCTACTGTACTACCAGAGGTTTAATACTACTGTCTCTACTGTACTACTAGAGGTTTAATACTACTGTCTCTACTGTACTACCAGCCAAGTTTAGGCTCCTCCGAGCATATTGACTAGGAGAGTAAGTTCAAGCACAATAACCCTTGTTTGTTTTCCTCAGATGACACCAGGCCACACCAAGATGCCCTACTAAACCCCTGACCCGGGTATGACGGTGAGGGTGCAGAAGCAAGGACCAAGTGACCATTGAGCTGACCAGCCCAAGATGGCTGATGATTTCCTGAGCGGCACCCTGTCCGCCTCTGAATCGGACCTGTCCCTGTCCTTCCTGACCCTGGAGCAGAAGGCAGCCTTCGTCTTCGTCCTCATCCTCTTCATCTTCCTCGGCCTGCTGATTGTGCGCTGCTTCCGTATTCTGCTGGACCCGTACCGTAGCATGCCGTCCTCAACCTGGACTGACTACATGGACAAGGACAGCTTTGACTACCGGATCGCCTGAGAGAGAGAGAGGCTGGAGTGAGAGAGAGAGAGAGATGATAGAGAGAGAGAGAGAGAGAGAGAGAGAGAGAGAGAGGCTGGAGTGAGAGAGAGAGAGAGATGATAGAGAGAGAGAGAGAGAGAGAGAGAGATGATAGAGAGAGAGAGAGAGAGAGAGAGAGAGGCTGGAGTGAGAGAGAGAGAGAGAGAGAGAGAGAGAGAGAGAGAGAGATGATAGAGAGAGAGAGAGAGAGAGAGAGAGAGAGAGAGAGACAGAGAGAGAGAGAGAGAGAGAGGCTGGAGTGAGAGAGAGAGAGAGAGAGATGATAGAGAGAGAGAGAGAGAGAGACAGAGAGATGATAGAGAGAGAGAGAGAGAGAGACAGAGAGAGAGAGACAGAGAGAGAGAGAGAGAGAGAGGCTGGAGTGAGAGAGACAAAGAGAGAGAGAGAGAGAGACAGAGTGAGAAAGAGAGAGATAGACTACATGGAGAAGGACAGCTTTGATTACCGAATTGCCTGAGAGAGAGAGAGAGAGAAATAGAGACAGACAGAGAGAGAGAGACAGAGAGAGAGACAGAGAGAGACAGAGAGAGAGAGGGGCTGGAGTGAGAGAGAGAGAGAGAGACAGAGAGAGAGAGATAGACTACATGAACAAGGACAGCTTTGACTACCGGATCGCCTGAGAGAGAGAGAGAGAGAGAGCATAGCCTGGGGGATGGTGCCCTGAGGCTAGGCTGAAGGCAGCAGGATCTCCTCCAAGGTTCTTCACCTCTGCCTCCAGATGGATCACAGTGTGGCCTGTAGAATCCTTCATCTGTTTTGAAACGCTACATCGCCAGAGGGGTCCTACACTGAGGTTATTAGCTGAGTCGTCTCGCTTAGCCAGAAATCACATTGTTCCCACGCCTCCTTTGGAGATCTGGAGAATGTTGGATCAGCTGATCTGGCTTGGTTTGAACTGGATGGAGCGATGGGAGAATGTGCTCACAGTTTAATTGGATGTTACATTCTAAGAACCCTTCCCCCTCCCCCACACGTCGTAGAATGGTCGCTTGTTGTTACGTGCGTCGTCTTTTCCGACCGGGTACGACTATTTTGCAGAGAGTTGCTGCCTACGCTCGCTAGGAACACTGAAGAAAATGGAAGAAAACCTGAGGGGAAAAAAAGGGAATTCTGTGTTTTTGGAGCTCCGTCCAGCTCATATGAAACAGGTTCCCACCCTTTGAAACAGGTTCCCACCTCTTTGAAACAGGTTCCCACCCCTTTGAAACAGGTTCCCACCCTTTGAAACAGGTTCCCACTCCTTTGAAACAGGTTCCCACCCTTTTTTCCCCAGGAAAGCCTGGTCTCAATGAGGTTTTGAGCTGAGGGACAGGCTAACCAGTTGAAGGAGGGTGGGAGCCTGTCCTCTCCTACAGCTTGATCACAGCCCCTACTAAACGTGACCAGGTATCCTGCTAAGGCCACCGTTTGTAAACTTGTACATTTTGTACACTTTTGAGATTTGTGTTTTAAAATGTTGGTTTTGGTGAAGGGGTAGTCAGTGGCCTAGATTTCAAGTTACCTCTACCCAGTTAGTCAAACACAAACACACACACACACACACACACACACACACACACACACACACACACACACACACACACACACACACACACACACACACACACACACACACACACAAATAGTCATATTCCATCACACAAACACACCTACCTGTACACAGACTGAAACCACTCTCACCCATCTACAGGCATGGCATAGAGCAGCGGTTAAGCAGCCATTTTTGAAGGAATCGTTTACTTTTTGATACAATCACTGAGGAAGATTTATGTACCCAGAACAGATTTACATATGGACCCACCACAGATTTATCCCTCAGGGAGCGTAGAGGCCATTTTTCAAAATGTCCTCCTCCGACACCACCGTTTTACGAACCTTTCATTTTCAGAGGCTGTATTTCATGACGATAACGAGAGCAGCGTTTCCCTCTCTGTGAAGTGTGAGAGGCAGGGCTGTTATCTCCCCGGGCTGTAATTAGCCTGCAATTTCCCTTTTTTCTTTTTTTCAGGGAAGAACATTAAAATGTAGCCGCTGATATGCTAAGGCTCATTACTCTGCCCGTCACTGACAGAGCGATGACAAGCCTAAGGAAAGAGATGTCCCTCCTCTCTCCTGCGGTGCCGGTGATGCCACACGGACGCAGAAGAAGACTTTTGTGTTCCCGGCTTCCCAGGGATTCGCCATCATAATGATCTGCCTGACAGCACAGAGCACCATGCCTGAGAAAAGGCTAAAACTCTGTCTAGCAGAGACACACTGACAGAACTGCGCCACAGGCAGTGAACTGTTCCTCCACAGCACACAGATGCTGAAGCACAGACGCACAGAACCAGTCGTTTACGACCAGGGGAGGCTGGTGGAGGTAGAAATCTGAGGACGGTGTGTGTTTCATACCATTCCTCAATCCGTGCCATGTGTGACAATGAGCCCATCCTCCGATTTCTACCTCCACCAGCCTCCCCTGTTTGCTACTTACTGTCCGGTGCTCAGTGCTTTTCTGAGGCAGTAGGTACAAGTACGATGGAGTAAGACACTGAAATACTGATACCACCATGTAGCAGCATTTAATTACTGTTACCACCCCGGCCCAGGTCTGATACCCCGGCCCGGGTCTGATACCCCGGCCCGGGTCTGATACCCCGGCCCAGGTCTGGGGGAGGTGAGGCACGTAGACATAGGACACACGCAGACCGTTACAAGGGAGTACGAACAGTGAAAAACAATGACAAGGTGACCAGGTGACCAGGTGAACAGGAGACCAGGTGAACAGGAGATCAGGTGAACAGGAGACCAGGTGACCAGGTGAACAGGAGACCAGGTGAACAGGTGAACAGGAGACCAGGTGAACAGGTGAACAGGTGAACAGGAGACCAGGTGAACAGGAGACCAGGTGAACAGGAGACCAGGTGAACAGGAGACCAGGTGACCAGGTGAACAGGTGAACAGGTGACCAGGTGAACAGGTGAACAGGTGAACAGGGTAATGAGCATTTATTGTACCAAGACTAAGGAGAGAAGGGGGGGAACTGTGCCCAAAGAAAGAACCAAAAATAAAGTAGTCCCTTAACTAAGACAGGTAAAGGGACGGAAACCCACAACAAAACACAGGACGAAACCAAAACATACCTAACAGTTACTGTAACGCCGAAACCACCACAGTACTTAACCACTGAGACACTGGTCTTAGCTAGGGACACACCACCACCATAACGCTCGGCTGCAGAGAAACGTTTAGTATAAAACATGCATCGATGTCAGAGGGAGATCTGTTAGAAAATGTGAGTTCTGTGCATAAAGTTAGGATTTTGGCCCGGTGCGAGCCTGGGGAGCTATCCTGCTAAGAGTGTTGAAGACAGCTCCACTGTGTGGCCACGGGGGAACTGCAGAAGTTTGGTGCCACAAAGCCCCAGCTGTGACTGGGATCGTATCATTTTTTCCATGTGGAAGTTGTGTGTGTATAGTCTTAGAGACAGATCCGTGGGCACAGGGATGGGGGGTGACTTAGCTTAAACGGTAGCTGGCTTTAGCAGCAGGCTATATGATGACTCACACCGTGGATTTGAAGACATTTCTACTTGTAAAATAGCCTCCATTCATTTAAAAAAAATAATAATAATTCTTTCTCTGCTTTTAATCCCTTCGGTGCTGATATCTGCCACTCTAAATACAGTGGCTTCAGAAAGTATTCAGACCCCTTCACTTTTTCCACATTTTGTTATAGACTCAATTTAAAATGGATTAAACTGATTTTTTTTTTGCCATCAATCCACACACAATACCTCATAATGACAAAGCGAAAACACATTTTTAGAAATGTTTGCAGATTTGAAATACAGAAATACCTCATGTACACAAGTATTCAGACCCTTTACTATGACACTTAAAATTTGCTCAAATGCAAAAATGTCTTCAACAAGTCACTCACTGCCCACACACTTGTAGTGTTGTTGACCATTGGGTGGCCCCCATAAACAGGACAGTGCAGAAACCTTTCACATGTTTTATTACTCTATGTTGTGGCAATGAATTCTAGCTTGGGTAACTTATAACATAACATTCTAAGATAACATAACATAACATAACATTCTAAGATAACATAACATAACATAACATAACATTCTAAGATAACATGACATGACATATAACTTTTGTGAGAGTGTATATTGTATTTGCAATGTTAGTTGTATTTCCTTTGTGACACTGTTCCATATAATTCATAATTCTTGATGCAAATGTTTTGACCCACATTCGGAGAGTGGTTAAGGTACTGTACTTCAGGTTCAAGTTCTTTCTGTTCTGTGCAGAGTTACAAAATGCAGAGGCTGGTGGAGGTAGAAATCGGAGGACGGGCTCATTGTAATGCATGGAACGGAATGAGGAACGGTATCAACGACCTGTGTTTGTGTTTGATACCGTTCCATGCATTACAACGAGCCCGTCCTCCGATTTCTACCTCCACCAGCCTCCCCCTGGTATATACATATTGTCTCTATGTTTTAGTCTAAAGTTAACCAGTAAACTCCTGTTAGTATAAATCTGCTGTTTATGTACGATGGTCCCGCCTATATTGTTTAATCTGCAATCTCTTTTACAAAAGTTGTTCTTGTTTTGTACAGAAATAAAGTTTCCTCGTGAATCAAACATGACTTTTTCTGTTGTTGTTGTTTTCTGTTGCTCACAGCATGTTGGGTCGTGACGGAGTTCAGCACGCCACAGACGCCAGCTGAATGTGAGAGAGAAACTTGCCTCACCCTTTTCAAACGGATTAAAAACCATCTGTTATATGACAGAACAATGCTGACCGTTTTGGGCTCCATCTTTACCTTTATCCGCTACCATAACAAGACTCTACATCTCTATGTGTGAAATGATTTAATCTTAATGTACCAACAATTAAGTGATAAATAAACAAGAGGAACACAATTATTTTTAATCTAATCCTTTTCATTCTGTGATGTACTCCCTTTGGGACACAGTGTACATGCGGACTAAGAGCCATCAACGGAATTAAGACTAACTTTTCACAGTTTAATTAATTAAGAAGATTTAGACATTAAGAAGATTAAGAAGATTTAGACATGACGGTGAAATTAAGAAAACAATTATGTTGTTCACAGATTCAGAAAACTAACATTGAATAGAGGTCCTGGGAGTGCTATACTCTGATCAGAGTGAGGACACAGGTCTGATGATAGGATGTATGTTAACCTCTTAAGCTTTACACCGACATTTGACTAATTTCCACCAAAAACCAGACCCAAACAAAACTGCTTATAACATTAGAAATGTAATGATCGGATGCAGAAGCAGGATGGCATTTCATAGTTAACACCTTGAAGTGTTGTGTGGATATGCTCAGATCATAGTTCAGAATAACATACTACACATGACAAGGAGATAAAGTAAACAATAATCAAATTAATAATCAAATTAAAACAGAATCGTCTGTCTTAGGAACACATTTGAAGGACCTCTGTCCCCAGCTTGGCTGTCATGGTATTCTTTGATTGTGATGCAATCACTCCAGCAGCTTGTTATTACTGCACGCCTGTGCCGTTTGGCTTTGTGACCTCATAACGATGACAGGTTATGTTTGAGGGATCTGATTGCAGAACTCCCAGACAACCTTTGTTCAGAAGAGTGATTTTAATTTCCCATTTCCCATCACCCCTCCTCTCCTCCCTGCCTTAAAACTGGTGAATCATCACAGTAAATAAAGAATGCATGAGGTTAGTCCAAAAGAAGCAGGGGCAAAGTGTTACAGCATCCAGGAATAACTTGGCTTTCAGTGGCATACAAAACCTTACGGGATATTGTTGTACTGTAACCCACATTTGGCTACAAGGACAAAGAAACAGAATAAAACTATTTTATCAACGAGTTTAGATTTGCATTGCATTTATTTGATACAAGTCCATACATTTTTCTCTTGCAATAAAAAAAAAAACACAGAAAAGGTATACAAATCATACATTTTTCTTTACACAATTCCATTTTGGTGGAAATATCAATATCATTGATGCTTGGCTCCTCAAAAGGTCGGTCCCTGATAGTGTTCCATTGGTTTCAAAGAGGGATATGATTTTGGAGTCTTTTGCCATCATGTAAAAACACTATTGCATCCCAATAGAGAAATCCAACTGGCATTTCTTACCAGTTACCTGAAAAAACAGACCGACTTAGATGCTTTGGTGGGACGCTCAAAGAGGACTAAAGGCAGTCTACAGCTTTACGTTTAGAATTACCCACACTGGAAAGCCATGAGTTTGAAACCCCATTTAAACAGTTAAACAGAACACAGGAGCAAGTTGAAAATGGGACCACAAGGGCCATGGTGTCCGAGGGCTCTCTGATCTCAGGGCAGGCTTTCTCTTGGTCTGACACAAGGCGGATTCTCCCAGCGAGCTAAGCACCACAGTGACCCTGACTTGATACGTTTTCAACCTTCACAAGTGAAATGGAGAGACACATCATCTAGCCCCATATCACTAGGGTAGCACTCAAGATCTCAAACAACAAACACAAGTGGAGTTCAAGGGCAACCCTGGCTTGCTTTTATTTTCCATCATCTCACCCTACAGTTTAAACCACACTTTGTGTAAAGGAGGGGTCAAGCCAATACACGAATTATAAAAAGGAATGTGTTTAATAAAGCATCAATGTTACTGTACACTTCAGACTCTGCCTGTATTAATAGCAAACAAATAGATTGAGGGTTTATTCCTGCTCCATTTCCTTTCACAGACAAAGCTAATTCATTAAAGTGTAGTGCCACCTGCTGGTGAATATGAGGTATTACGCATAAACAAAGCAGGACATGGCCACTGTGCTGAAAGTCAATGTGAAGTCTTTGTCGTCAACAAACACTCAAAAGCGTGTGCCAGATACCTGGTGTGAAATTGTAAAAGACAAGTGTTCATAGTTTTTAATCAAGGCAAGCAAATTCCACTCATTAATGGCCATTCCTGTGGGAGGAGCAGAGAAGTGACAGGTATATCTACAGTATAACCACATCAAATCTAGTACATGGTAATTATTTAATCATTTGGTGCATATATGTTCACCTATACAATCTGGCAAAAGAGAGGCTAAGCTAAATGGGCAACGTGCTTATATTTCAGATATATAGGCAGTCTATATCCCAAAGAATTCAGACACACTTACAAAAATACCATTTTATATGTACAAAAAAAAGGTTTGCAGAGTTTATAAAAAAATAACTATCATATTCCTGAGGAATATTGACTTCCAGAAACAAGGAGAAGATGGGGCTGAGTTCGCACGGTGAGGGTGGAAGGGAGGGTGGTAGGCCTGAGGAAAGGTACTCCAGCCAATCAGGAGACAGGAGAGCAAGCTTCGCGTTTTAGTCCGTTACACAAGAATATTAAAAACAGGGCCAGAAAAGCTTGAAATAGTCTCAGAAGTATAAAATAGAATTTAATTTCAGCAGTGCGACTTCGCTTGACTGACGTGCTGGTCCTGTGGCCGGTGTGACGCGTCACTGCCTAAAGCGCGCTCCGTTTCAACTGCCACGGAATCGGTAGCAGAGGCTATGCGAGTACGGGGTTAGCGAGATCTGCTTTTGCGTTTACACCTGAATGAAGCTGGATGGATGGTTCTAATGTGTCAAGACAACGGTGACTGTCAACCCTGAAGTTGTCAAGGGTTGTCTGTCATCATTCCCATTCAGTTTGGAAGAACACTAAAACCAAAAAGTTTGGGCTCACAGTATGCAGTAAATACGATGAATGTAACATAGTAAGGAGTCAATGTCAGAAGGACATTGCAAGCTAATCTGACAATTGTTTGTCGGTCTCTGGCTTCGGATAGCAGGTCTAGTGATTATAGCTGTTGGGGCTTCACAGCAGGGAGGTCATCATGTCGGCTGGAGGGTGTTGGCTTTCACAAGTAAACCCATAATCACTGTCACTATGGAAGAGGTGGCGATGACAACCACAGAGGACGAAGCTAGGGGAGACACCAAACACTGATACCATCCCTCATTCCATTCCTTACAACGAGCCCGTCCTCCAGCCTCCCACCGGGACAAAGCTAGTGTGGTCGTCGCACAAGAGTGAAGTGAAAGTCAAAACACTTGTCACAACTTAGAGACGACTCATTACATGCTGTGGGCGGCTGGAGCCAAACTCTATACCCTGTATCGTGTCCTGAAAGGTGCCACTGTCAAAAGGGCTAGGGGACATGAAAAAACAAAACAATAAATAGCTTCTTTTGAAATCACAGTGGGATTCTTGAATACAATGTGCATTGCAATGGAGCCCCTGATGGGTAGGTGAAACAGACAATGGATTTTGAGACCGTACGGGAAACAACAAAGTCCTCTCCTCACAGACCTGTCCATCAGTAACGAAGACATCGAATGAACCTCAGATTTAGGTCACAAAGAATGCGGTGCCATCCAAGTATGTCATTTGTGCCTTAACTCATCTAGTACCGAGGGTGAACAGAATGTTGACGATTTGGGCGACTTTAGAGTGCCACGGGTGACTTTATTCACCAAAAAAAAGCACAAATGACGATGCTTCATTTTGTAGCCAATCAAAGTGTTGTTGCTAGGTAAACACCACATAGAACACTTGGCACTCCGGGTGGGGAGTGTTCCGGACCTCTTTGGCAGTTGGTGAGTTAAAAAACAAGATGTCTACCATGCACCACAGATGCAGTACCCAGTCTCTCTTCCCTCCCCGGTAATACAGATGTTTCCAGGCACCGTTGACAGGTCACAGGTCAAGCCGGTCCCTTTCCCGCTCCCTGTGACCCGCATCCTGTCTTCGCTACTTATCAAGAACTGAAGACCAAAGGAAATAAACATAATAAGAAAAAGGGACAAGACTAGTAACTACATATCATACAAAATAAAACAATGGCAAGAAAAAAGGGGGGGGGGGGGGCAAAAAAATAATAGAAGAAGAAAAGAGGTATGAAAACGCTGGTAGGCTGTCCATTCGGCGCCAGAGTCCGTGTCCATCTCTCCTTCCATCCGTCCATCTGTCCATCATTATGTGATCACCTCTGTGTGGGAGGGGGCGGCCTCCACTAGGGTGACCCTCTCCTCGACAGAGTCCAGCTCCTCCTCCGTCTTGATGATGATGGCTCCCTCTTGGAGAACCATCATCTCCTCTCCGCTGGAAGTCTCTACCTGTGCCCCCTCCTCCTGCACCTCCTCCTGCACCTCATCCTCCTCCTCCTCTTCCTCCACCTCCTCCTCCTCCTCCTCGCCCCCCACCACCTCCTCCTGCTCGGTGGTGCCGTTGGTCTGGCTGTGGGCCATGGCCTCCAGCCTCATGCGGTACTGCTCGGCCTCCTGCTCCTTGTGGAAAAGCTGCTGACGATACTCCTGAGCCTTTCGGTTGGCCTCCTGGAGCTGCTTCTGCAACATCTCCTGGATGGAGGGAGGGAGGGAGGGATGGAAAGACAAAGACAGAAAAGGAGAGAGAATTTAGATCAGGATGCAGGTTTTTACATGTGCTTGATACCATTCCTCATGCCGTTCCATGCATTACAATGAGCCTGTCGTCTGATTTCTACCTGCACCAGCCTCCCCAGATACACAATCTTCCCTACAGCAACATCTAAGAAGGATAAAACACAATATCTGGCTTGTGTCAGAGCATGTCTCTACAGTGGTGCCTCGTCAGTTCAATAAAGTCATTCCAGATCTCGATCCGAGACGTGGCCATACTGACCGTGTCTCCTGCCTCTGTGTGATTGGACGAGGCCTCCAGTTTCCTCTTGCGGGCGGGGGGTGGCTGGGGTTCTTCTTCAACTACCTCTTCTGTAACCTGACTGGCTGGTACCGCCAACACTGCAAATCAACAACAACAGCAGCAGGGTCAGATCAATGAAGACAACATAAAACAATGTAAAAAAATAAATAAATAAAATGGATTTGAGGAGATCATGATACTGCTTCTATCTTTGCCAATAGACAATTGGGACTCAACCTTCTAAAATCCTAAAGTTTTGCCAACAACGCTTTAATGTTAAATGCCAAACACTGTGTTCTTTCTCACGCTGCGTTCAGAAGCGCCAACCGTTCCCAGCAGTTAAACGACCGAGGCTGTGGCTGCCGAACAGGGAGGAAGAGAGACATGCTGCGCGACGCTGGCAACTTTCCCCGATTCCAAGGCGCTGCGTGTCGTCTCCCATAAAAAGTGAAGTCTACAGAGGATACCGACGGCGGTTTTGCTCTTAGTTGCCATGGTAACTCGGACTCTTGTTCGGGTCGGGCGTACACAACGTTGAATCCACCTCAACGGTTCCCTACACTAACATTCAAGGTTCCCTCCCATACAGTCCTTTCAAATCCTGTCAACACCTAAAAGGCGGCTGGATTCACGAGATTGTTGCGTGCGTAACCGAATTCACTCCTCAAGTTCAAACACCCCCACTGTTGAATTGCTAGCTTTTCGATAGCGTAGCTGGTTCACGTCGTGTATTTCGGAGGAGACGATCGAGTGTGTTGGCAAGCCAGAGGTCGCAAGTTCGAGGCTCGGTTCGGAGCGAGTCGGATTGCGGGGGCGACTGTTTTTGCGACGACGTGACGTTTCACGTGGATGTACAATGTTCTTACTCTGCTGGCCGTGCTGCATGGTGACGAAGAACGGCTGGCCCAGGCCGCCCGTCTGCAAGTTCCCGTGCTGGTCGGTCACTATGGTGATGACCCTTTGACCCCCCTCGTTCACCACGTGCTGGATGCTGTTGGGGTCCAGAGCATTGGCGGCTATGGCCTCCTCCGTGTCACCTGTGAAGGGGGAGAGACAGAGAGAGAGAGAGACATGAGAGAGAGAGAGACATGAGACAGAGAGAGAGATTTTACACACCTTTGTTGTTCACTAACCCCGTGTGTGATGAGCCTATTGGTAGCAGTGGCTTTTGTCTGGTTAGAAAAACTGTGTATGAACCCGTTACCTGAGTTGGCCTTGGTAGCGTTGTTGATGAGGTCTGCCAGGTTCACCACCCCTCCCTGGAGCCCTGGGATGCCCTGGATGATGAACTGAGGCTGGGCCTGGCTCCCTGCATCTACGTTCACATTCACCTGGTTCTGCATGCCCTCCTGAGGACACAAACATGTTGGAAGTCAGCAGAGTATATAACAATCTACAACAATTCAACCCTTGCAACGAAGAACCATGCATGTGCCGTTTTCAAATTCAGGAGATCTAAACTTTAACTAGAATAAATCGTACATGTTGTGTACTTATGGTCTGTATACTCTGGATGATCCACATTGACTGTACCACTAGAAATATGTCACACCATCAAAATGTACCAAAATGGAGATATGGTTCTTCGTTGCGAGGGTTCAACTGACTCACTGCAAACCAAGGAAAGTTAGGTCGCTCATACAACTTAGTAGTGAGTTATCTAAGGTATCTAACACGCACAAAAACATCCGTATCTGGCTAAAGAACAGCAAAATGTTTCCTCCGGAGCATATTATTACAATTCTTTCTGAAGAGAAAGAAGAAAAAGGTTAATTCTGTACACAACGACCCTCACCGACAACAAGATCATCAGGTCTGCGTTGTGGATGTCTGCGGCGATGTCGAACGGCGTCTTGTCGAACTTGCTGAGGGAGTGGACGTCCGCCCCGTGCCTGACCAGCGTCTCTGCGACCCGGTGGTGGCTGTGCTGAGCGGCCCAGTGGAGGGCGGTCATCTTCAGCATGTCTTTGGCGTTAATGTCCGCCCCGCTCTGCAGAGGTTGGAGAGGAGAGAAGGCCAGAGGTTTAGACACTGGTTCTTCGGTTACTCTTCTTCTTCCCTTTTTTTTTTTTTTTTTTTTTTTCATAGAGACAGTGGAGACTGAGGAAATTAAGGAAGAGAGGGTATGTCAGCAGGGCCGGATTCTAACCCATGCCGGCATGGGCATGTGTGTGCACTGTAGGCTGTGGTGGTATACCACTGGACCACCCCAGGCCACAGGTCTCACAATTCTCTACCGTTCTCCCATCAAGTGTACTTATTGTGTTAATATGTTTGGTTTTGACGCTCTGCTCAGCACTATTTGCTGAATCAAATTGGAGCTCATTAAAAACTAAAACCTTTTAACCCACCAACTGCCAAAGAGTTCCGGAACACTCACCACCCAGAATGCCAAGTGTTCTATGTGGTGTTTACCCAGCAACAACACTCTGATTGGCCACAAAATGAAGCATCATAATTTATAATTATTATTTATATAAAATACTTCTTAAAATACTTAATTTTAATGCTTATTTTATATAAATATATGCATTTTTGGTGAATAAAGTCACCCGTGGCACTCTAGAATGTTGCCAATTTGGGTGTCTTTATTCACCCTCGGCGCTGAATGAGTTAAAACTGAAACCTTTTTAAAGACGGCACCTTGACTAATAGTTCCACAATGACCGTGTGGCCCTCGGCCGCGGCCATATGCAGCGGGGTCCTGTCCACCTTGGTTCGGGCGTCCCTGCTGACGCCTGCCCGGAGCAGCACCTCGGCCGTGGAGTAGTGTCCGTGCTGGGCGGCCAGGTGGAGCGGAGACGTGCCCAGCTGAACGAACACACACACACACTTAATTTATTCTATAAACATTAATAAATGTGTTTTTGTTTTGCCCCAAAACCCACCATGATGACCCTGGAGTGGGAACTGTTTTTTAAGGTGATGTACTGGTGATGTACTGGTGAGCTTTAGAGTCACAGTGGAGTCGTTAGCTACCCAGTCTGTGGTGAAGGGCGCCCCGTTGGCCATGAGCGTCCTGACCTCATCATCCTGGCCTTTCCGTGCAGCCTCAAGTAGCCGCTTCCCCAAGTCCACCAGCGACATCTAACAGAGAAGACCGAGGATTAAAGCATTTGTCCATATTGTGTCTGCATACATGTGAGTGCCTGTTGAAGTATACTGGGTGAGATGAGTGAGGTAAGCCTGACATGAGTCAGCACGTTTGCTGTTGCATTATCAGGCGATTTTGGAAATGCCAACAACTGCACCAGCACATTTTGAATGTAACTGTGGCCTATCATTTTTATACAGCTGTGTATTATGTATTATGCTATTGCCATTGTTTTGCCATTATTATTATTGTTTCCTTATTGTTATTATGACATTGCTGCAAATTGATACTGATATTGTCTGATTGCTGCGTTGTTGAGGAGTTACCCTGAAGCATTTCATTACATTGTATCTTGTATATTGTGTAAATGACCATTCAAATTTGATTTGAAGCCCAAAAATGTCAGTCATTACAAGGCTGTTGTTGTAGCTTAATCTAATTAGGAGCCACCAGTTCCAACTAATTCACTTCCACCTCCAGTTCCGTCCACTGAGGGTGGAGGCAACTAATCTGGCAGGTGTGCAGTGGGCATCATCAATAGGGACTGAAGCCGGAAGTTTTAAAATCCTGGAAATCTTAAGTCACTCTACTGGGGTACAGAAGTCAAGTTTCCGCAGTGACCCCACTAGAAATATCTTACCGTTTGCCACTTTTGACATTGGCTGTTTTAAACGTTTTCATGGCTTTGGGATGTCATTATCAACATAGTTAGCAGTCATCACCATCAATCACTTGCATTATAGTTCAAAGACGATTGTACCCCAGTGGAAAACCCCAGTGGAAACCGCACTTCCGTACCCCAGTAGAGGGGTGTGTCCACCGTGGAACGTCACTCTGGGAGGATCTATGGCTGAACTCTCCATACATACAGTTGTGAGCTCCGCTCTACCGGCCCATGAGGACAACTCAGGGCAGAAGAATATTTCACCTAAACATGAAAATAGGCTGAACCATCCCTTTAAAACCCGGTTTAAAAATTAACACAAAAAATGGTGGCGGTAAACAAAGCAGATTAATTGTCGTTTGTTTCGTATTTTGGAGAAATGACGCACGGAGAAAAGAGTTGCTCAGCACTCTAGTAACATCTTCACTTTTGTGAGTTACAAAAATATACTGAAGCCAGACAATAAAGAAAAACCCGAGACAGGCAATAGACGTTACTGGTCGTAACAGTCGTACCTGGACCAAAGCGCCACTTCTTGAGCGTAACTTTTATCTCGACATAAAACTTTAATCTATGTTATAGTTCTGTAACACTGGCAATTGGATGTTGTCACTTGGGCATAATGGATTTTTAAAAAAATATGTACATATATTTAGGTATTTATTTAGTCTACGGCCATCGTGGAACGACTGAATGTCCCCAACCCTATGGATCGGGTCGGGAGGCAGAGGTTGATCACAATGACGCAGTGTGTCTGTCTGAGCAACTAGTGCAGCGAACAGGCTCCCAGCTAGAGAAGGAACATGTTAAAGCTCAGTCACGGCTACTAAAACTAGTTTGGAACAAGTTCGCTACCACTGTTGTGATAGATAAATCACATAAAATAAATAAATTAATGACCAAATCATTTCGACTGGCTAACCGCTACCACCGAAGACCACAGTCAGTGGAACACATGAGGCTGAGATCAGGGCGAAAAGCCTGGTGTGGAGGAGCCATCTTATGAGCCTCGCAGGTGGGAAAACCAACAAGAGGCGGCCATGTGGCTGGGATTCCTTCAACACGATCACAACAATCTAATAAAGCCCCGTCAACATTTATTCACAGGACAGGAAACTGTTTGATATTAAGTTGTTGGTTTTCCGGGGGAAGTCAGGAGAGAAATTCCTATTTTACACCAAGAGCAAAAAAAACTACTTCCACATCCGGTTAACAGCATTCTTTGTCACAAGCCTCATCAATGCTTTGGCGCGATGTATTCCTGTTTTTATACTTTATTCTACCCTCTACTCGTTTATTTAACAGTCCTAGCAATACATAGCAACGTAACCTACGCGAGTAAGTACTTACCGTGTCCTGCTATGAGCATAAGGACGCCAGGTTTGTTATCTATACCATGTAGCTTGTTGTGAAATGCTAACGCGTTAGCTAAAGTTACGCGAACTATTGTACGCGCGTCTTTCTGAACGAGTTGGCGATTAATTTTCGCACAACTCAACGCGTCTGGTTGTGAGCCGCCGCGCCGCCGGACGGACGGCGGACAGTCCGTAGTTACCGGCCGGTCAACTTTAATAACAGCGACCGTTCGGCTGGTAGCTACCGAGCTAGCTGGCTAGCGTGTGTGTGTGTGTGTGTCAGTTCGCTGATGTTTGACCCAGCCAGAGTCGTGTTAGGTGTGGAGGCCTTACCTCGAGAAGGCGTCAAATGAATGTTCCTCGGCACTGTTCACATAAAGTCTCTTATCCGTACCCAACTATGTGCTCCGTTCACCTCACCTAACTTAATGAAAATAAATATTATTTTTGTATTTGAACGGATAGAAAGATGGCGGCCACTCGACACCGGAGGTGGAAACCAAGCCTTTTTAACCCCCTTATGGGCGGGCGTACAAGTTGGAGAAAGTGGCCAGGCCGTTCTGAGAACAGCCAGCGGCGGCAGCCCCCGTCCTCCCGCGTCCTCCCTCCCTCACACCGCCTCGGCACCACTGACCCCAGGTCGGTCGCTCGGTCGGTGGACGGGACTTCTCCACAACTCACCCAGCTAGCATGACCAACGATGTTTGCGAGGGAAAATTCCGTTTTATCTGCCTTGTGCGTGTTGTGTAAGAAGACACTTAAGTGAGAAGTGTTTGTTTCAAACTCAGGCATGACTTACGGCTGCAGGCGGTGTGTTCATTGTGCGTTTTTATTTGAATCCAGAAAAGTTGGACATTTGAGACAAAGTTGAAGACATTTGAGAAGGAGCGTCATTTAAATGTAGTTCCCAGTAGAAGTCGATGTCCAGTATGATGGAGGACAGTGTTGAATTGGGTCAAAGGACCTTATTTTATGTTATTAATTCCCCAGAACGACTGTTACTTGTTTATTGAACTCAGATTTTTATAAACTCAGAAATGTGAACAATGTTTTTATCTCTGAATAAAAATAATATATAGCAATGGTTATATTTATCAGGGGTGTTCTTAAAAGCTGCAGTCTAGGCAGTTCTACTTGTATAGGTCTGTTTTAAATGAGTGTCAATTGTTTATATGTATGTGTATGTATATATATATGTATATATATATGTATATGTGTGTGTGTGTGTGTCTGTCTGTGTGCATTTTTGGTACCTTGTAAACTCATCAGGACTTTTCCTACGAGGACCATTGATAATACATATGACAGAGACAGTAATGATTGATTAGATCAGTAATTGATTGATTAGTGTCAAATAAGGCCCATACACCATTGAACAGGACACACCTTTTAGGTCCAAATCATTTCATACCATCATAATGTCTGCTATGTGCTCCAACAGAAATAAGGACCGTTATGATTCTAATGAATACAAACTACTTAAACTCCAGTAACAACACTTTCAGATTTGTGTGTTTTAGAACTAGAAAATGTTAAAAGCGCAAACTATCCCCAGGTTGAATGTCAGTGTTTTCTGAATCGCTCAAAGCAGTTGTGGTCCAGGGAGTCTGTGCAGCTCGCTGGCACTGGGCCCACAGCCTACCCACGACGGCCTTGTTCCATTCAGTACACCGTTCCATGACCTCGTTTCTGTCTGTCTGTTCTGTTTAGTGACTGTTGGTCAGATGAATCCGCCACAGTGTGTTGTACTGGTGACGTGATGAAGTAAGGTGACCTGCCTAATATCAATAAACATGACTATGGTCCTCTGGCTCAGTTGGTAGAGCACGGCGCTAACAACACTTAGGTTGTGGGTTTGATCCCTGCTGGGACCATATATACTGAAATGTATGCTCTCACTGCAATGTAAGTCGCTTTGGGTAAAAGCGTCAGCTAAATGGCATATATTATGACTAAACTTGATTCCCGTCTCCCGTTTGCTCTATAAAGAAACCCACAGAAAACAATGACTGGTTTCAGTGTACTTTTGTGACTCACTAAAGTAAAGGTGTTGCTAGAGTGCTGATGAACTATTCTCCACCTGCGTCTTATTTCTCCAAAATACGAAATGAAAGGCAATCTGAGTCCTTTGGTTCAGCGCTACCATTGTTTGGGTTGGGAGGAGTCACATGGTCAGTGCAGGGCAGTCCAGTGCACTGACCACCTGACTCCATATTCTAAACTCAAAAATGGTCGCAGTGAAAGTGCCCAGATGGTACTTTGGAGAAATGAGACTGCCCCCAGGAACACACCTCCGGCTCCTTCTCTCTCTCCACCCCCGACCCTACCCCCACCCCCCGACTCTACCCCCACCCCCCGACCCCACCCCCACCCCCCGACTCTACCCCCACCCCCCCTCCTGCTCAGCAACACTCTACTCCCTCTCCTGCTGCTATAATAATGCTATATATTTTATTTTATTATATTCTACTATATATAATACTGTTTTATTATTCTTACTGTTTATATTGTATCTATTATCCTTGTTACATTCCATTGTTGGTTGATGTTGTAGAGCTGCTCTGCTTCAGGCGTTTCGTTGCGTTGTGAACTGGTGTTCAGTGTAATGACAAATAAACACGACTTGACTTGTAGCCAAAGTATAATGACACCAGTCACTAAACGCCAGACAGGCAGACAGACAGACAGACAGGCAGGCAGAGAGACAGACAGACAGGCAGACAGACAGACAGACAAGGCCACATAGTTTAGTGTTGTATTGAATGGAACAGGGCGGTAGTAGGACACCCTGTACCAGAGCTAAACTCAAAGCAGGTTGGGTCACACAATGATATGCTATAGATTAATCCTAGTGTGTGTTATGAGATCTACACAAAAACAAGTCTCTGAGTTGATTATTATTAGTGTGAGCAAAAAGTAAGTGGATATGTAGAAGATATGTTTATGAAGGTTTCATTTATTTAAAAAACAGTCAAGACATTGGGTCTCTTTTGGAAGTTTACTGTTCAATGCGGAATCTCTTTCCCAAGGATGAAATCTACTTTCAAGACCATGTGCAACATCACACACAGCATAACAATTCAAAACATTCATTTCCTTTCTTCTAATAAACATTTCCATCCCATTCTTTCCTCGACATTGAAACAGAAACAGACTATCCAGAAAATAAAGACTAAAGTGGACCAGCTCTGCTTCGGAAACAATTTGCAACTCGTGAAACCTCATTTACCCTCAGCCATTGCACTCAGTTGAGGCCTGCTCATGGCAGACTGAAAGCAGCATACTATATAAATAAATAAAGTCAACATCAGGTGAGTCTGAGACATTTGGCACCGTCTCAAAACAAATCAAAAAGGCAACCAAAAGAAAGAGGGAGACACAGCCATGCTTGTGGATCCCTAAGAGCTTGTACAAAAAAACGGTTCTATAGTTCCTTAGCTTTACTGCCTCCTGCTCGTGACTACCACAGGTAGAGAGTCTCCCAAGCTCTGTTTTGGTAAAAACCAGTTGGCCGTTTTAGCTTCAAGGGCTGAAATTGTCAGTATGCACTTAGTCTCAGAATAAAACAGGGAGATTCGTCAGTATAGGACAATTATGTGGCAAACCTATTGCACAAACTACGAGGCTAGTCTGTGTATGAGGACTGGCGTCTCACATCAGGTGTCTCTGCCATGATGGATGGAAGTGTTAATAGTGTCATTGTTAAGATAGCTGGACACACAGTCCACATGTGTAGAACTTCAACAGAACCGCCTGCTCTTATTCATAGTTCTAATCACCTGCTTGTCTCCATATTTACCCTTCATCGTTTTAGTGTCATTCTGAGGTTAGACAAAAACAGCACACATTACAGACTAATACAGACTCAGTAGTACTTCTTGCGCTGACCATAAACTTGACAAAAGGCATGGTTCATCCAGACCGGGAGGGTCCGTGTGAGGAGGGGGAGGGGGGGCGGAGGGAGGGGCGGGCGGAGGGAGGGGGTGGGCCTCACAGCAGCAGGTTGAAGTCGAGGGAGCTGATGCTGATGATGGGCTCCCTCCAGTAGTTGAAGGTGGTGTACTCTAGCAGCTCCGCCTCCTCCGCCTCCTGCTGCTTCCTGGTCTTGGGGAGCTTGGCGGCTTTCTTCTTCTGGGCGGCCATGTTGCTCTTGGTCTGCTTGCCACCGTTGGACAAGCCCAGGTCCTCCAGCTCCGACAGGTCCAGGGCCGGGATTGGCTGCCTCCAGAAGAGGAAGGAGTCGTATTGGCTGCTTGATTTCTTCATGTTTTGTCTGAATACAAAAAGGAGGAATGAGGACCGTGAATTAAAAATGTGTTATTTTGGAGACACCCAATAATTCCACTTATAACAATTCCATTTAGTGATAAAAAAAACATTTCTCCTTCTTCCCAAGAGCCAGTAAATGCAAAGGGTACAATTATGTTGTTGGTTTCCACCATGTTGCTTTCAATACCATCTGTTCATATATAGGCTAGTGGCCATGAAGGGGACGAGAACATGAAGGAACACAAAGAATCAGGCCATGGTCTGACCACTAGGCAGTTCAGAGTTCAGGTTAAGATAAGAAAGGCTTTTTGCAAACTGCACAAGAACAAATAGGCCAAAACGATAAGTAGATTTTTCTTGAGATACAGAACTAGGTCAGTGCTTTGGGCCCAATTATGAAGATAACTAGAACTAGCCTATTTTAGTTCATTATGTGCCCACACTCAAATATATCTGCAGGGGGTTCACTCAAGTCAACAAGGCCATACAGGGTAACTGTCCATGCTATTTTAAACTTGTTTTCATCTTATTTTTAGGCTATGGTGCATCCTTAACATTCTAATTTCAGTAACAGGGTTGCTCAACATCTATATCTGAAAGTCAACATCTACAAAAACCGATTTGAAAGGGAATTTGGAAGGTGTGTTTATTAGTAATTATACCAATTTATATCTGTGACATCAAGAAAACAGCAAATAAAGTTTGAGGATATACACTTGAGAAATCTACATAAACGTATAATTGACATGTAGTGAATTGTCTCCATGTTAAAGCAGGTTCACAGGACCACGTTGGTTCCTGCCCGTGTGCCAAGCAGCATACGCCCAACATTTAGGATCCCAATTGAGTCAGTAGGTCCAGGCAACATGATTGATTGATTTGATCGATTTCAGCCAAAAGCACTTCTACGTATCTCTTGATATCCTTTTATGTGGCAAAATGTAAATGAAAGAAGAGTCTCAAAAGGCGACACCCCACTACAGTAGGTCAAAAGACGACACCCCACGACAGTAGGTCAAAAGACGACACCCCACGACAGTAGGTCAAAAGACGACACCCCACGACAGTAGGTCAAAAGACGACACCCCACGACAGTAGGTCAAAAGACGACACCCCACTACAGTAGGTCAAAAGACGACACCCCACGACAGTAGGTCAAAAGACGACACCCCACGACAGTAGGTCAAAAGACGACACCCCACGACAGTAGGTCAAAAGACGACACCCCACTACAGTAGGTCAAAAGACGACACCCCACGACAGTAGGTCAAAAGACGACACCCCACTACAGTAGGTCAAAAGACGACACCCCACTACATGTCAAACCACAGACAAGTCATCGAACAACAGAATGACGTGTGCGATGGTGCAGTGGTTGACGCCCATGGGCCATTGATCATTAGCATATTAGATTTTATTCATTTAACCAGTTATTTTCTTGATTAAAGCCTCGTCATCCCCGTGTTAAAGGCATGCAGCCTTCTGTGGGCACGATGGCGACTTAATTTAGTATTTAGGTCATGCTGTCCAAAATAGCGCTGATAAAATCTGACTTCATTCTCAGCAGACAAATCATGACAATGCATTTGATAAACATCGATTTCACATAGAATTCAAATAAACTTAAATAAATAAACATATGTGCTTTTTCATAGGATAGGATATGCTGTTACCTTGTCTTGTTTAATCGTATTCCGGCAGAGTGCTATTTCACGTGGACGTACGTGCAGTCCTAACATATCTTTTAATTATAACGATTTCAATGTGTCAATTGGGACGAAGATTTATATGGTTACCAAGTACAAATAAAATCTAGTCTTTTAAACAAAGACTGCATTGTTAGGCTACATTTTAATGTAATACGGGGAGAACAGGTGCACCAGGCCTCCGTTCATCACCAGATACATTGAGGTCGCGACACGCCGGCAGAATTGTGAAGAAATAAAGAAACCATGTTTTACCTGTTAACGACGCAGCGGACAAGAGGAACAAATGTGGCTTGTTTTGTTTTGCTTCGATGACAAAACTCCTCTTTGTTTGACGCGGAGAAGCGCTTCGTGCGAATGCAGCTCAGCTGTAGATGATGTAGAATGCTCTCTCTCTCTCTCTCTCTCTCTCTCTCTCTCTCTCTCTCTCTCTCTCTCTCTCTCTCTCTCTCTCTCTCTCTCTCTCTCTCTCTCTCTCTCAGCCACTCCCACGCATCCCACACACACCGGTATTTGTGATGTAACGCGCTTCAATCTGGCTTTTGCAAGTATCCTGTTTAACAGTTCAGTTCAAGATTAGTAGCCTGACCCATTTGTTTGTATAACAAGATAACAACAATCGGCTGCCTGTTCTATTGGGGAAAAGTGGGACAAATACTATCACAAAACCTGCCACGCCAGTCATTTCAGAGGAGAGCGTTGACAGATGAGGCCAGTGTGTTATCTAATATAGCCTAGGGGTTAGAGCCTCATGGGTTCACACAGAGCCTTCATAATCATCCTAGAAAATACAGACACGAGTACAATACGTGTAAGATAAGTGTGCAGCCTTGAGTCCACCTGGAGACGACCGACGGCCAACCTAGAAGCCTGTATATATATATTTAGTTTGTGCGTCTTTTGCCCGGGCCTTTACGTTGCCCCACTACGGCAGACTATTAAGAGAACTTATTGAACGTATGCTCTCCTAAAATAGAAAACACAAACGGAGCTGAATTCATATGAACTATCACAAAACCTTTGTCTGTCACTGAGTCGCATCAATCATCCACACTGACAGGGACAAGTTTCCATTATAATGAAGGACTTGAAAACGTAGGAGTGTGGTTGAGGGACCGATTGATGCCACGGAAATAGGAGCAGCCTCTACCGAACCCTTTGGCCGGTAGGACGACATAGTCCATCCCCAAGTCTAGCAGAGTAAATCAGTTGTGGTTAAGTTCCTGCATAAATGGGTACAACGCCACCTTCTGGCATAGTGAGGAAGTCCTATTGTCATATAAAGTGAGGGAGTTTTGGGTAATTAGGTAAAAGTGCAAGTGGATAAATCGCTCATTATTATGTTGTAAAACACACTCACATTCCACTTTGCATTTTGTATTTTGATGAAATATATATTTTAGTAACCTCTGTTGTTAATTTGGCGTCAAATAAGCCATGCATTCCAGCTGTCTCCTGTACCTGATGTGATGCACTTTCCTTTAGGAGCTGTTTGTTGCTCTATGAACAATGTTTGTGAACGGTCTCTAGCGTTTTTACGTATTTCTGTTTTCTAGCAGAGCATACTGTGTATGGTGTCTTATTAAATGTGTGTATACAATTGATGATTCTTCTGAATTCTGAATTCTGATTCTATAAATGTAATTCTATTTTCCCAATCACTTTGTATGTACAGCACCATACTGCGTACATGAAATGAATGAAGTGTCCTGATGATCTGCTTCACTGGTATCATGAAGACCTCTTCTCCACCGCCCTCTGGCCGTTCACCGCGTCGCTAATCCTTCACTCATGGACGCGCGTCTTTCATTCTTATCTAAAACTCTAGAACGTGCTGTTTGTAACCCACCCTCACTTTATCTCTGTCAGAACAATCTCCTTGACCCACATCAGTGGTGTGTGTGTGTGTGTGTGTGTGTGTGTGTGTGTGTGTGTGTGTGTGTGTGTGTGGGGTGTGTATGTGTGTGTGGGGGTGGGGGGGGGGGGGGGTGGTGGTGTGTGTGTGTGTGTGTGTGTGTGGGTGGGTGGGGTGTGTGTGTGTGGGGGTGTGTGTGTGTGTGTGTGTGTGTGTGTGTGACTATCTGTGTATGACAACACCACACGTTCTATTGGAATAGTGCTAGATGCTTCAAATGCAGACAACTCTTTTTGTCAATGGGCCGTTTGCCATCTCATTTGTTTTGAGTTGTTTCACCTTTTTGTAATTAATTAATTTAGCTTTTTTAAGAAAACTAAATGGAAGGCAAATGATGAAATAATTAGGGAGTATAAGAGAAATCAATTGCTGTAACACACATTCATTGAAACAAATTCACTGGACAAACAGACTCCATCCACACGTTTATTCTTTTACAGTCCTTCATTCACCTTGTTCCCCCGAAACAGAACACAGTCAACATCAGTCACAGAACACAGTCAACATCAGTCACAGAACCCAGTCAACATCAGTCACAGAACACAGTCAACATCAGTCACAGAACACAGTCAACATCAGTTTCAGGACACTATCTTTCCTCTGAGACTACAGGACTATTTTACACATGTTGACTACCAACTTCATTCATATCCCAGCTGGTGTATTATTCATACTCTTTCAACAGATTATATTTACATTTTGTTTTTGAAAGTTTACCTATTGAGCTACTGTGTACAGATGCATGAAGAGGTGTGGTTATCTATTGGAGGCTGTGATGCAGGGGAGGCTGGTTGAGGTAGAAATCAGAGGACAGGCTGGTTGTAATGCATGGAACGGAATAAGGACTGGTATCAAACACACGTGTTACCATTGATACCTTCCGTGGTACCTTACAACGAGCCCATCCTCTGATTTCTACCTCCACCAGCCTCTCCTGATCTTAGACTGCTTTGCTGCTTAGTTTCTTCTGTACATTCAGTGTTTTACTGTTTCCTGTGGTAAAGATAAGAGAAATGACTAGTTAGGCAGACATTCACATGTTATCATATGAAAGAGAAGTGAGAAAGTAAACCCCAATGATTCTCATAGTATTCAGACAGACAGACAGAAACACACACACACACACACACACACACACACGCACACACACACACACACACACACACACACACACACACACACACGTTAAATAGAGAGAGAGAGAGACTGTGTTTTGTGTATTATAAGAGCACTTAAATACACTCTGAATACAACAACTCCAGCCATGCTCTCTTCCTCTCCAGGAATCTCTCCCTGCTACCATTCAAACATACATTTACACTTTTTACACTATTTACATAATAAAGTAATACCTAGCAGGAGTGTTAATAGTGTTATAATAGCTGACACAATTCTGTGCAGTTTTACATGTATGTTGAGATTCACTTGTATGAATAAAAGGACCTGCTTATAAACGGTTCTAAATGTAGTCAATTCAATTATATGATTTCTATTTAGTTTCTTGGAGAAAAATGATTGGTTGTTTAATTTTTGTCAAACTGTGGGGACATAGAGCTTGTTCAAGAGCCTCACAACTGTGCAACACTGACACCAAACCAACTACGGTATATTTTAAACACACTTAAGGGTCAAAATGACATACCATGAAGGTTCCCTATGCTGCATAACATCTGTGGTGTAGTTTGAGGGCCCTTGAACATCTGTGGTGTAGTTTGAGGGCCCTTGAACAAACCCGTCATGCAGAAACCTTCCTAACCATGTTTCATCATCCTGAACAGGACCCATGTGTATTCCACCCATCCCTATGTCCCACAGTGGAGGCCAGTGGAGGTAGAAATTGGAGGACGGGCTCATTGTAATACATGGTGTGTTTGATACCATTCCTGATTCCGTTCCATGCATTACAATGAGCCCGTCCTCCGATTTCTACCTCCACCAGCCCCAACTGATGTCCCAGTATCTGACCCTTGACCCAAGGCTTCTCTCCTCATACCCTTTGTTCATCCATTTTGTTTTCAAGTCCACCAACATGGCAGACATTCTGTAATTCAATCGCATTTTAGTCAAGTTCACCATTATATTTGTGCGTTCAGGACAAGGTAAAGCCTTGTCCTCATGGCTGCAGAGCACTGATACACCAGCACTGACTGAGTGCTTTTAAAGGATGTGGTTGTGTGGGTGGTGGTAGTAGGAGCATCCTATGAACAATGTGCATCACAATAAGCTACGTGGTGGAGCAAAGCTAACAATACTTTTACTTGAAACCCCAAATGCATTTTTGTTAATTATTTTTGCAAATCACGGCGGCTCAATTGCAACCAAAGAGCTGTAACATTGAGCGTAGGATGACCGTGTGCTGGTCTCATGTTAACTCACCAACCGCCAAGGAGTTCCAGAACACTCCCCACCTAGAGACCCAAGGGTTCTATGTGGTGTTTACCTAGCAACAACACTCTGATTGGCTACAAAATAAAGCATCATAATTTATGCATTGTTGGTGAATAAAGTCACCCTTGGCGCTCTAGAATGTTGATGATTTGGGCGACTTTATTCACCCTCGGCACTGAATGAGTTAAATCAGATACAGGTGTGAAAGACTAGACTTATTAATAAGTAAACACCTACAGGTACAGAGTACTCACCTTGTGCAGATTCCTAATTGTGCACCTTGTTTGTCTGCCTATTGGCCAGTTTTTCAAATCTATGTGTCCATTTAATTTAAAGCATTTAAAACACAGAAACTGTGTGAAAAATATGCGGTTGGACCTTTCTACAGATGCCAACTAATGAAAAGGTATACATTTGGATGATTAATTCCATATAATATTAGGTGGTATAAAATCTTTTCATTTCTTTCATGCCTTTTGTGGTATCCTCATCCTAGATGGGCTACCAACCTCAACCACAAGAGGGCAGTGTTGCAGAGGAGGCTGGTGGAGGCAGGAATCAGAGGACGGGCTCATTGTTATGCATGGATGGAATGAGGGGAGGCTGGTGGAGGTAGAAATCGGAGGACGGGTTCATTCTGTTTGCCATCCTCCGATTTCTGCCTCCACGATGTGTTTGACACCATTCCTCACTCCATTCCATGCAATACAATGAGCCCGTCCTACATCCTCCGATTTCTACCTCCACCAGCCTCCCCTGGTGAACAGCTCCTCAAGACCCTTCGAGGAGACTGCTGATCGCCAGCAGAAACTATCCACAGTAACAGCCAGGATACCGGTTAGGGTTAGGGTTATGGTTAGGGTTAGGGTTATGCTTAGGGCTTCCTCCACGCACGAGGGAGGGCGCTGTTACCCTGTGAGTCCCAGTAGGGGTGGTGGGCGTCAGGGCCGTCAGGGCGTGCTGGGAGGGCAGATTTATTCCTCTCGTTCTCTCCTTCATCAGAGTGTTCTCCTGCTGCGCTGAAGAGGGAGGGACACTTCCTGGAAGGGAGAAGGAGAGGGTGGTCACCGGACAGGACAGTTACTAGATGTCAGGAGAGGCCAGATGGAGGTCCCGTGGTCCTGCCGGGCCTCAGGTGTGCCTTACCTGTCTCCGCTCTGGGTGATGAGCCTCCGGCAGGTCTCCATCTGGACGTCCAGGCCCCTCTTCATGGAGCACATCTCCATGTACTCGTGGAGGTGGCGGTTCATGTCACTCTTGGCCGTGGCCAGCTCTGACTGAGGGACACAACGAGAGCAGAGGTCCCCCGGGGGGGTTAGTTCTGACTGAGGGACACAACGGGAGCAGAGGTCCCCCGGGGGGGTTAGTTCTGACTGAGGGACACAACGAGAGCAGAGGTCCCCCGGGGGGGGGGGTTAGCTCTGACTGAGGGACACAACGGGAGCAGAGGTCCCCCGGGGGGGTTAGTTCTGACTGAGGGACACAACGGGAGCAGAGGTCCCCCGGGGGGGTTAGCTCTGACTGAGGAACACAACGGGAGCAGAGGTCCCCCGGGGGGGGGGGGGGTTAGCTCTGACTGAGGGACACAACGGGAGCAGAGGTCCCCCGGGGGGGGGGGGTTAGCTCTGCCAAGCCACGACAACCACGACAGTTATGTTACACAAGAGAACATGATGAGAACATGAACATGGTGATGTTCGTTCTCACCGATAATCTTTAACAATGAGTGACAAATACACAACGTACATGCACATGCATGAAGTAAACACCTGCTAGCAATCTGATCCATGTTGTTTTGAGATATTTATCTGACGTTGCTGAGAATCACGTGGGCCTCTGGGTAGTGAGTAGTGAAGGAGTTTAGTTGAATTCAGTTGTCACAGAAACGCCATATCATAATCTAGTTTCCCCAACCACGTTTTTTTCATATTACTCTACAGTACATCTCTCTACTCTGTACCTTACTTTCACTCCAATATTCAGTCAAAGGTTTGGACACACCTTGCCAAGAGTAACAGCTGTCATCAAAGCAAAAGGTGGCTACTTTGAAGAATCTAAAATATAAAACATATTCTGGTTTGTTTAACACTTTTTTGTTTACTACATAATTCCATATGTGTTCCTTCATAGTTTTGATGTCTTCAATATTAATCTACAATGTAGAAAATAATAAAAATAAAGAAAATCCATTGAATGAGAAGGTGTGTCCAAACTTTTGACTGGTACTGTACATGTTCCTTTTACGTGACTGTCTGTCGACCAGAACCAAGTCCAATAGTGACTCATGTGACAGGAACAGGTGAGTCGTCCAACGACATGACATGACATCACCTCGGAGGAGAAACCCTGACGCCCGTGCAGTACGGCTGTGCTGGTGCCAGTGTCGTGTCTGTCTCAGCAGGCTTAAAAATAGCCCTCTCCTGCAGCAAGGTTCTGCAGCGGGGACCGGTCATGCAGAGAGAGGCCCAGGGCTCCTGTTTCAGCTGTCCGCAAAACTGACACAAGTCCAAACGCAGGCGTAATTGTCTCGCCGGAAACTGGCGAAAATATGAAACTACCACTCGTCTGTCCTGCCCTCAGATGGGTGGAGTCACAGTAACAGAGGCGTGATCACGTGGACGATGACCAGGTCAGGTGCCGTCAGGTGCGCTGAAAAATCTGACTTATTTCAGACACAGCCCCTAAACGCCAGCACCCCCGATAGCGCCCGCGTTTGTGCGAAGAGGTTTTTTTTCTCTGCCAGTGTCGTGTCTCACCTCGATCTGCTCGATGGTGTCCTGGTAGTCCTTCTCCCTGGACTTGAACAGAGACTCTGTGTCCTGGATCACCTTCTCTATGGACTCCTCCTGCTGCTTGGGTGCCAATGTGTGTGTGTGTGTGTGTGTGTGTGTGTGTGTGTGTGTGTGTGTGTGTGTGTTTGTGTGTGTGTGTTTGTGTGTGTGTGTGTGTGTGTGTGTGTGTGTGTGTGTGTGTGTGTGTGTGTGTGTGTGTGTGTGTGTGTGATGGCGAGAGAATGCAATAACAACGTGAGAATTAGTCAACATGAATGAAGTGAACTATGTTCAGGATCACAATGTTTCACCATGTTCACAGAATGGTAAAACAACCAGGACCATAACAGATGCTGTACGTGTTTGTGTGTGTGTGTGTGTGTGTGTGTGTGTGTGTGTGTGTGTGTGTGTGTGTGCATGTGTGTGTGTGTGTCCTACCTCTGTGTGTGTGTGTGTGTGTGTATGTGTCCTACCTCTCCCTGGGCGGTGTGTGTGTGTGTGCGTGTGGTGTGTGTGTGTGTGTGTGTGTGTCCTACCTCTCCCTGGGCGGTGTGTGTGTGTGTGTGTGTGTGTGTGTGTGTGTGTGTGTGTGTGTGTGTGTGTGTGTGTGTCCTACCTCTCCCTGGGCCTCCAGCCCCAGAGTGCATCCTGGGAAGTCCTCCCACAGTAGTAGAGTCTCCTCCGTCTCCTCCCAGGCAAGGCTGTCACAGTCATCCTCAAACTCACACTCCCGTCTGCACACACACACACACACACACACACACACACACACACACACACACACACACACACACACACACACACACACACACACACACACACACACACACAGGCTTTTGTTACAGCTCAGATCTAAGACAGCTGAATGCCTGTAATCCTGATCAGCCAATCAGAGCCCATCCCTTCCTGCCGGAGGCTCGGTACCCACAGCTGGTTCAGCATCCTCTGCATCTCCTCGTTGATCTGATTGGCCGAGGTGCTACATGACTCCTCCTCCTGCGCCCCGTCCATCTCACCCTCGGAGACGCTGATTGGCTCGTCGTCGCCCTCCCCCGTTCCCTTGGCGATGTGCGGGGTCTGCTTGCGTGGGCGGCGGGTCAGGGTGGAGGGAGGCGTGGCCGCCTGCTGGAGATGGGGGGGGGGGGACAGGAGTGTAATAAACAGGGTTATAAAGGTGTAATAAACATGGTTATGAAGGTGTAATAAACAGGGTTGTAAAGGTTTAATAAACAGGGTTATAAAGGTGTTATAACACAGGAGTTTGTGTCATTTTGCTGATGTCCGTGACAATATTGTTACCGGCCAGGTTTGAACACGGGTCATTTGTACATGTCATGGCTGCGGTAGCCCACTGAGCTAAAGCCTGAGTGACCCTGTCCTCCGTTCTGACCTGGAAGATCTGGACCATGTCCTCACAGTTCCTCTGCTGGGCCACGTCACACAGCCGGGCCGTGATGTCGATCCGCCGACAGATGTCCATGTCCACCTTCATGGCCTTCTCCTGGATCTTACTGTCCAACTCTGACAGGTTCTGGAGGGGGGGGGGGGGGGGGGGGGGGAGAGAGAGAGAGAGAGGGGGAGGAGGGAGAGAGGGGGTTGCCTGATGATGATGCAATTTGTATCATCATCAGGAGACTAATCCAGGAAGTAAAATCAAAACTTGGTATTATGATATCTATGAGGCTCTTCTATCTATGAGGCTCTTCTATCTATGAGGCTCTTCTGTACAAAGGAATGATATTTTGGGACCTTATCATAATATATATATATATACACTCACTGAACACTTTATTAGGAACACCTGTACACCTTCTCATGGTGGAGGTGGTGGAACACCTGTACACCTTCTCTACCCAGTATTAGTACAGTGTTCCTAATAAAGTGTTCGGTGATGTTTCTCTAAGACTCACGTTGCTCATGAGGCCTTTGAAGATGACCAGCTCTGCCTTCAGCCTCTTCACCCTCAGGGCCAGCTCATCCTGACACACCTCACTGTCCTGCAGGTCCTGCACACACACACACACACACACACACACACACACACACACACACACACACACACATACAGATACACACACACACACACACACACAGACGCACGCACACACACACACACACAGATACACACACACGCACCCACACATGCACACACACACACACACACACACACACACACACACACACGCCTTATCAAAAAAGTAGGTAGACAAATGATTACAGAATATATGGGAGTAAAGTGAACAGCACATGAGTCCAGTACCACATCACACTGTGTCTCTGCTCAGGGTCATGTGGTTCATACCGTTGCATGGACACCAGTAGAGGCTGGTGGAGGTAGAAATGGGAGGACGGCCTCCCCTGGAGGACAGGCGGTAAGCTTACCTCCTCAAGCTCAGCCACTTTGTCCTGGAGGTCCATTCTGACTGTGTATTCCTCCTCCCATCTACAGACACACACACACACACACACACGCATGCACACGCACACATGCGCGTGCACGCACACACGCAGACAGACAGACAGACAGACACACACACACACACACACACACACACACACACACACACACACAATAGGTGAGAATGGAGATGGGTATCAGAATATCATCATATCTTTCAAACCCCCACAAGCCCCCTGTACTGGCATGACTACTGTTAGACATCCACGTTCCCAAACCTCTCCGTTCCCAAACCTCTCCTTTCCCAAATCTCTCCGTTCCCAAACCTTTCCTTTCCCAAACCTCTCCGTTCCCAAACCTCTCCTTTCCAAAATCTCTCCGTTCCCAAACCTCTGCGTTCCCGTTACCTCATCTGAATGGGAGCCAGCTCTGAGATGACTCAGACTCATAAAGGAGAAATGAGGTTGCGACATTAGGAGTCTGACAGAGAGCCAGCTGGTAATGGAGGCCGGCTGATGATGATGATGATGATGATGATGATGATGATGTCAGCGACTCACTGCTGTTGCAGAGGACGACTGGCCCGGATGGGTAGAGAAGGTGAGAGGGAGAGAGAGGGAGGGAGAGAGGGGGGGTGGGGGGGAGAGAGAAGGAGAGAGGAAGGAGAGGTAGAGGGGGTAGAGACTGTGCGTGTGTGTGTGTGTGAGAATGTGAAGGAGGAAAGGAGAGAGAGAGAGAGAGAGAGAGAGAGAGGGGGAGAGAGAGAGAGAGAGAGAGAGAGGGAGAGAGAGGGAACATTCTCTGGTGGCAGCACCAATAGCGGTCACAGCTCTCAGTACAGTGGTGCATTGCAGGTGCTGGGACAAACAGAGAGGGGAGGAGGAGGGGTAGAGGGGGCGGTAGAGGGGGCGGAGGAGGGAGGGAGGGAGGGAGGGAGGGAGGGAGGGAGGGAAGCTGAGGGAGAGGAACGTGGGTGGCGCCATGAAAGAGGAAAATGAGTTCTCTGACGTCTCCTCAGGCAGTTCTGTCCTCTCTGAGTAATCCATGTTTCTACAGAGAAATCCATTGGTGCTGTTTTTATAAATGCTGTGATTAAGTAAGATTTGGTTTGACTGTTTGTTGTAACGACCATGCAAGTCTCAGAGGGCCTTAGAGAGATGTCTGCATCGTTCTCACAGGCAGGGAAACACCTCTTAAGACGGACAGGGCCATAATTGGGCCCAAATTCTGTTTTAATTTGATTATTAATTTGATTATTGTTTACTTCCTCTCCTTGTCATGTGTAGTGTGTTATTCTGAACTATGATTTGAGCATATCCACACACAACTTCAAGGTGTTACCTATCACATAGCATCCTGCTTTTGCATCTGGTCATCATATTTCTAATGTTATAAGCAGTTTAGTTTGGGTCTGTTTTTTAGGCAGAAATTAGTCCAATAGGGCTTTCATCTCAAGAGGTTAAAGGACAGAGGAAAAGAATTCGACATTTTGAGAACAGCCTGAAGCTTTCGATTTGATGACAATATGGACAAAACACCTGCAGATAACCCACATCTCCTCTAACAGACGTCTGTGTGACAGAGGAATAAATCAGTTGGAAACACTCTGGCAGTTGATTGACAGGTTGTTGGTAATTGACTTCTGCAGAACTCTGGCAAAAGTACGTCAAAAGAGAAATGAAGTGTTAAACCATAGCGATATATTCTGCTGCCCTTTGACCCCAATAGAAGGATCTGGATCTGCTACTAAAACACACTTCTCTCCAGAGGTTGGGTGTGATGTCATGTTTGTTTTCCATTGTGTAAAATGTAGTTTAATGAAAGCTCAAATACATGCTCCCCGTTGGGTAGTACTCCCTCCTACTCTCTCTCAATCCTCTGCTCATGTCAGGATAAGTCACAACACATTTGAAATAGGAGAACGTATTGTAAATAAATACTGTCCATATCAGCTCATATGTCAAATTCAATAAGTCTTCTGGTTTTCTAGGCTTTATAAGATGGCCACATATTCCAGATGCAATCCAATCTGAATAATACATAAAAAGCAACCTGTGGGAGGGAGGTTCTAATGGTAATCTGTGGGACGGAGGTTCTAATGGTAATCTGTGGGACGGAGGTTCTAATGGTAATCTGTGGGACGGAGGTTCTAATGGTAATCTGTGGGAGGGAGGTTCTAATGGTAATCTGTGGGACGGAGGTTCTAATGGTAATCTGTGGGAGGGAGGTTCTAATGGTAATCTGTGGGACGGAGGTTCTAATGGTAATCTGTGGGACGGAGGTTCTAATAGGCCGTAAAGCAATCTGCAGGGCCCAGTATTCCAAAACGTTTAATCTAGATCAGAATGATCCAGATTATTTTTTTGCTATCCAGGATCAGATCTATCGGGCAGATTGTGAGTAATGCCGGGGAAATCAGACAGCTTGATCTGATCCTGGATAGCAAAAACGAATCCAGATAATTTTGATCCAGATTAAAAATTGTGATTGATAAACCGGGCCCTGGTGACAATAACTATACGACAGCTCTGTGGTTTACCTGCGTTTATACTCGTCTCTCTCCCGTTTCACCTTGCCCAGGACGTTATACAGGGCCCGAATCTCCGGGGTGATGGTGTCGATTTGAACCCCTACCCCGTCCGGGTGGACCCAGGACACACCCGGGCTCGTCACACGGGACTCCCGGCCGGAGCCGAACCTGCGGGTGTGGTTGTAGGACCAAATGGTTCCCGGGAGGAACCGGGGAGGCGGGTTAGGGGACATGCCAGTCCCAGAACTGACATATTTCTCGTTGATGTTGGATATAGTTTTGAACGGGTCCGTGGGAGTTAAAGGACTGGTCGAAATATGTGAAGTGAGGTTGGAATTTGCGTCTGTCACTGTCAAAGTCGGATTTGAATTCCCAAGCAGTGATTTGGTGTTGGAATCATAGAGAGAGGTGTTGAGGGATGGAGAGAGCAGTCCTCCGGAGAGATACGCAGCGTTGTTTGCATTCTGGAGAGAGATAAGTCCTGGCCTGGTCGGGATATGCCCAACGAAACCAGTCTGAACTCCCATGTCTTTGGTCAACGGCTTCTCTCCTCTGTTCTCCTCATTGTTTTCCAACGCCTGCTGAAGCTGTTTCTCCAACGCTTTGTTCCGACGCTCCAGTTCGTGAACTTTGGCCAGAAAACAACGGAACCGCAAATTCAAGGTTTTCAGCAAACTGATGTTGGAGCCCAGGTCGTTCCTCAGGGCCATGGCTGCGGGGGGCCGCTGCAGGGAGTTGTCCAGGTGCAGGTAGGCGAGTCCCGACGGTGGAAACCCGCTAAAGTCCAGTCCAGATATCCCGTCCTGCCCAAAGCCGCTGTGCTCGCCTAGGATGTACCCTGGGTCGGGGGCACCGTATGAGTCCAGGCCCGATATCGAAGACTCTGGCTGGCTCGCCATCTGGTTGTGTTGCTGATGCGGCAACAGAAGTGCGTTCTCCCCCAATAACGGATTCATTCTGGAGTAGGAAAATCTGAAATGCTCGAAATCCGGCATGAAAACCAACTTCTCTCGGTAGCTTGGCAGCTAACTTCTTATGCAGATAATTTGTTTTTGGGTTAAAGGTATCCCGTTTTATTTCCCAAAATAAAAACTCAGGCTTTGCACCACATCATCGAATAAACTTATCGAGGCAAATAAACACGCACTGGCCAATGAGAAACAAACAGAAAAAGCGGAATTATTCCGGTTTAGAATAAACCTGTGCGTGTTGTGGGAAAAAGACGCAGCGATAAAGCAGCTGGCTACGTACCTGCTGAGAGAGAGAGTAGGGGAGAGAGAGGGAGAGGGAGAGGGAGAGAGAGAGAGAGAGAGAGAGAGAGAGAGAGAGAGAGAGAGAGAGTAGGGGAGAGAGAGGGAGAGGGAGAGAGAGAGAGAGAGAGAGAGAGAGAGAGAGAGAGAGTAGGGGAGAGAGAGAGAGAGTGTCCCGAGGTAACGGTGCAGGCAGAGATAAACAAGCGACTGCGGGTTTTAACTACCGATATGACGGGAGTAGCAGCGCAGCAGGGTTAGATTATTTCCAAATACTTTCTTTCATAAATGTGGATTTATTCTTCCACTAAACGTGGATAACACTCATGACATTCTTGTCTAGAATGCTGTCTAGGTCTGAGACCGAGTGACTTTATAACCAGAATAAGATATAAGGGGAAAAAGATTTTCCCAGAAAAAGTTTAAAGATTAAACCTAGTCGTGGACTAAATCGCACTTTCAATGGAAAATATCCATTCATTGAGGATGTTTTATAGTCTAGGATTAGTCGTAATGTCCGTCCAGGAAACCAGCCCTTAGTCTATAACTTTAGAGGATAACAGAAGATGTATGCTCAGTGTATTACGGTAACCACGCCATCACGTTGATGTCAGAGACCACAACAACACTGTTGTCAAAGCTCACACAGGACAGACCTACTGGTTTATTTCAGACTTTCGGACAATGTTTAGTCCAAAAATCAACCTGATTGAAACACTATGGGTTGTTTCCCAGACAGAGTTTAATTTAAAGGTTATTTCTAAAACAGCTCTTATCATTCAGATGACTTAGTTCTGGACTTCCTGACAAAAAAAATCAGGATTAATCAGATGGTCTGAGTGAGGTTGCTTCAAAAACATGGGAGGAACACAGAGAGAAGTCATTTCATCAAAATGTAGTCTGATCTTCAAGTCAAAACTCCCATCTGGACTTCTTAAAATAGCTAATAAGTGTAGCCTAGCATGTAGGTTTAAAGTTTCTTGTACATTTTCTTCTGATTAAATAGTCTTTGGTTCATGTGACCGTTTCTCAATTATTTTGGTCTCAAAGTCAAAACTTGAAAATGGATAAATTAACTGTGCCCTAGCAAGTTTCTTGGAAATAACTTTGTGCAGAGAAACCCCTCAAGCTTCAACTAGACTTAAGCCACCCATCTAAAAGTTCTAAGTGAAAACCTTCAATTTTATAAAAAAAAAACATTCTTCACCCATAAAATAAAAACTTGATGACAAAATAGAGAAGAGGATATAGTTCACAAACAGAGGACGTTTATTGTCTGAGATAAGTGCAGATCAGCCACAGTGCAGCTAAAGCCAATCACAGTAGAGTGAACAGAAACATTCTACAGTACAGGAGGTGAGTTCTTATTATAAAAAGGGGTACAGCTCTGTCCTCTGGCAGACCGGTGGGACGTCCTGGTTAGGAGACAGAACAGGTCAAAGGTCGTAGGTCATGTGACAGGGGTGTGAGGGGTGAAGGCTTTACTCCTGGCTGGCCATGTGCAGGACGAGGTCGACGACACGGTTGCTGTAGCCAAACTCATTATCATACCTGGAGGGAGGGAGGGAGAGGGGGACAGAGAAGGAGGGGGAGAAGGACAGAGAGCGAGAGGATTCATTAGTATACTCAAATACGCAGCAGCAGGAAAGCAAAACAGACAAGAATGTTAAATGATTTTGCTCTGCCAGCACTGTCATAATTCGAGGGGTACATTTGGGCGAGTAGATGAACGCTGCAGGTACCCACCATGACACCAGCTTGACAAAGTGGTCGTTGAGGGCGATGCTCGCGCCAGCATCAAAGATGGAGGAGCGACAGTCTCCGTTGAAGTCTGTGGACACCACCTGAGGAGGACAGAGGGAGTTTGAGACTCTTGAAAACACATTTTACAATACACCACCCCCTAGTGTTGGAGCCATGACATTGCATCAGGGGAGGCTGGTGGAGGTAGAAATCGGAGGATGAGCTCATTGTAATGCATGGAACGGAATAAGGAATGGCATCAGACGCTTGATACCATTGCTCATTCCATGTGTTACAACGAGCCCATCCTCCAATTTCTACCACCACCAGCCTCCCCTGTATTGCATCCTCTGAAGCCCAGAGAACAAAAGTGGCCGCATGGGGAGATGCTAACCTGGTCCTCCGTGTATCCCAGAATTCCTTTCATGGGTCCCTCGGCGGCAGCCTTGATCACCTTCTTGATGTCTTCGTAGTTCGCCTGAAGACAGGAGAACACTCGTGTCAAAATGCGCAAAAAAACCCAACACAGCTAAAACGCTGAATTCACTCAGGGACATCACAATGCTTTTACTTTCAACAACAATGTCGTTGGTGATCAAAGATAGTTACTCCTCCATTATTAAATATGTTGTTTCATTTGCCTTGAGATGTTTACAGCGTGACACAGCGCCACTCTGCTATTCTGTGGGGAAAACCCTGCTGTTCTTACAGAAGAACTAAGGAGTGTGGCCTGGGGTGGTCCAGTGGTCCAGCACCGTGGCCTGGGGTGGTCCAGTGGTCCAGCACCGTGGCCTGGGGTGGTCCAGTGGTCCAGCACCGTGGCCTGGGGTGGTCCAGTGGTCCAGCACCGTGGCCTGGGGTGGTCCAGTGGTCCAGCACCGTGGCCTGGGGTGGTCCAGTGGTCCAGCACCGTGGCCTGGGGTGGTCCAGTGGTCCAGCACCGTGGCCTGGGGTGGTCCAGTGGTCCAGCACCGTGGCCTGGGGTGGTCCAGTGGTCCAGCACCGTGGCCTGGGGTGATCCAGTGGTCCAGCACCGTGGCCTGGGGTGGTCCAGTGGTCCAGCACCGTGGCCTGGGGTGGTCCAGTGGTCCAGCACCGTGGCCTGGGGTGGTCCAGCACCATGGCCTGGGGTGGTCCAGTGGTCCAGCACCATGACTTAGTGCACACATACACCCATGTCAGCATGGGTTAGAATCCGGCCCATGCCCTGCTGACATACCCTCTCCTCCTTACTTCCTGTCTTTCTCTACTGTCTCTGTCCAATAAAACTGAACAAATACGAGAGTGGGCGGGACCACCACACTCCAACCGACCTTTTAAACTCTAACCCTTCCATTGCTGTTGCAGTGACTAGGTCAGATGGGATACTGGGGGGGCGGAGGTCAGGGGTCAGATTGGATACTTACAGGCTTCTCCAGACGGACGGTCAGGTCAACCACGGAGACATTGGGGGTGGGGACACGGAAGGCCATGCCGGTCAGCTTGCTGCGGGGGTACAGGGGTTCAGGTTAGACCCCCACCAACCTCCCCAGGCTACTCACACAGCGCATACAAGCCTGGAACAGCAATGACTCAAACCTGGTCTGAGTGGGAGTGGATTCACTGAGTGAAGTATGTGTCATGATTTGATTTTAGCGAATCGCAGGGCTGTGAGGCGCGGCGAGCTCTCGTGGTCTCTGGTGCCTACCCGTTCAGCTCGGGGACGACCTTGCCCACGGCCTTGGCGGCGCCGGTGGAGGCGGGGATGATGTTCTGGCTGGCGCCGCGGCCATCACGCCACAGCTTCCCGGAGGGGCCGTCCACCGTCTTCTGGGTGGCTGTGATGGCGTGAACGGTGCTCTGAGAGAGAGAGAGAGAGAGAGAGAGAGAGAGAGAGAGAGAGAGAGACAGAGAGAGAGAGAGAGAGAGAGGGAGGGAGAGAGAGAGAGAGGGTTTTAGTCTACTTAGCTAGCAGTATTGGCTGGTGGAGTAATCATGTGTTGGATGAAGTTTCTATATATAAAAGCTATGCATTTATTTTAGAGCAGCTTTAGTGAAGTTCCTCCTGTCAAGTAATTGGTAGCTTAGTCAAATACATCAGCAGAGTGGCTTCCCCAGGGGAGGCAGCACTGTTCACACTCCTCACCATGAGCCCCTCAATGATGGTGAAGTTGTCATTGATGACCTTGGCCAGAGGAGCCAGACAGTTGGTTGTGCAGGAAGCGTTGCTATGGAGACATGACATTGTAAATATATAGAATAATTATAGTGTATAATAATATTATATCAGAACTCAATGTTGTGCCACACCTGCGAGGCAAACCTTTTGATTGGAGGTTTGGGTAAAGGGGAGGGGCTTACCTGACCACCTTCATGGACTTGTCGTACTTGTCCTGGTTGACGCCCATCACGAACATGGGGGCGTCGGCGCTGGGGGCGGAGATGATGACCCTCTTGGCTCCTCCGCTAATGTGAGCCTGCAGAGAGCCGCAGAGGGTCAAAGGTTAAGGTTTAGGAAGAGTCACTAACACGCCAATCGTCCTGGGGAGGCTGGCAGAGGTAGAAATCAGAGGACGTGCTCATTGTAATGCATAGAACGGAATCAAACGCACGTTAGATGCCGTTCCTCATTCCGTCCCGTGCATTACAATGAGTCCGTCCTCTGATTTCTACCTCCGCCAGCCTCCCCTGATGAAGTCATACATCAGTTCTATACATTCCACACCAACACTCCAGAATAATGAGTCATCACCCCAGCACAACAATGACCAGGGACTTACAGAGGCCTTCTCGATGTTGGTGAACACACCAGTGGACTCCACCACGTAGTCAGCCCCCGCCTCTCCCCACTTGATGGCTGAGGGGTCCCTCCTGGATACAGCAGAGGGGGGAGAGGAGGTTAGGGTTAGACCTAAACACTTATCCAGACATGAGATGTGATCATGTGATTTGCCTCTGGTTGGCTCTGGTTGCCTGTGGACAGACTTCAACATCGCCATCGTTACGCTTAGAATGGCCGTAAAGTTGCAGCCAATCAGCAAGAAGCACTCACTCATGGTAGACTGTGATTGACAGGTTGCCGATGATGAGCTTCCCGCCCTCTGCCTTCACCTCGCTGTCCTTCCAGACGCCGTGGGTGGAGTCATACTTGAACATGTACACCTGTGGACCAATAGGACGGAATCAGTGAAGCCCCAACCAATAGAATTGACTGACAATATTTATATCGGCTTGATCTGGGCATGTGAAACCACACAAGCCTTAAAAGGTCTTCCTGTAGATGTGAGTGTGGTATCCAACCCCCTCACTTTGGATGTGTGTGTGTGTGTGTTCTGTGGTATCCAACCCCCTCACCATGTAGTCCAGGTCGATGAAGGGGTCGTTAATGGCAACAACCTCCACCTTCCCGTTCTTGGCTGCGGCCCGGGTCACCAGGCGCCCGATACGCCCAAACCTGAGACACAAAAGCAGACAGATTTACAGTTAGTCCTTTTTTTTCTTTTTTTCTCCTCGATCCTCCCTCTCTCCGCCAGCAGGTGGCAGCACTTCCAGACAGACGCACCAGATGACACAGCCCTACATGGCCTGACAACCTTGACTGATAACAATACAGGACGTGTGCCGCCCAAAGCCTGTTTATGCCTAATATGGAGATTAATGCAGCGCACACACACACACACACATGACTCAAGTGGAGTAGCAGGAAGGACAAGGCTAGACAGGTCAGTCTTCAAGGACAGTTTGAAATCAAACTTAAAAAAAAGAAAAGAAAAGTAGTTTCTCATTCCATGCTTCACAATGAGCCCATCCTCTGATTTCTACCTCCACCAGCCTCCCCTGGCTGAGGCCTACCGCTGTAGCTACACAACAAGATGAGTCTGGCTGTTCAGTAGAACCCATGCGTCACTCTTCCCATTAGGGGACTGAATAATGTCTGATAATGGAGGTGAGTATTGGACTGGAGCAGACCGCTGACGGCCCAGGAGCACATTAGTCCTAGTTCTGTCCATGCATGAGACTTCACCAGTCCACGGCAGTCGATACTAGACCGCAACACGGCAAATTACACTACTGAAATATATTGTTAACTGGATTATATCATTTACGCTCAGATAGACCCATTCTGTTTTCCAAACTAACCATCAATTCAAAGCCAGTTGAGGTAACGGCGGCTTGCCATAAAATGGAACCACGTTGTCAGACACTTCAGCAACAATGGCGGCCTGCTAGCATGAAGAGCCATGATTGGCTAATCTACAGGCAGTGGACTAAGAAGTCATCTATGATGCGTTGTTCACCACTGACAACCCCAGAATAAAAAAAAAAAACTATCTTTGTCATGAGGGAGAAAAACCTAGAAGGAGAGTTTTGATAACAGAATGAGGTTAAAGTATTTCACTAGACATGTTGTTTTAGTCAGTAACATACACACTCCACAGCCCTTTATGGGAAATATTCACTCTGACACTGGAAGCATCCACAGGGCTGTCAGGGGAGGTAGGAATCAGAGGGCGGGCCCATTGTAATGCATGGTATGGAATGAGGAATGGTGTCAAACATGCAACAATGAGCCAGTCCTCCGATTCCTACCTCCACCGGCCTCACCTGCTGTCAGTAATAAGCCATTGGAATATCCCTTTGCAGAGTTTCATGTGTCAAATAGATTGTTATAGGTTGGTATAGTTCTCCAGGTTGGTGTTGGGAGAGGGCCTATCACAGCAAAACTAATCTTCCCCTAGCTCATCCCCATTGGCTAAATAAAGGTCACTGGGACACGATTGGTGTAGGAGTTCCCCCAACCAACTGGCTGTAATCCCCACGCTTTGTTGGAAAGGTTAGCGGGTTATTATTAGAGGGAGAGAATAAAGGAATGTGACAGCTGAGAGAGAGGAGAGAGAAGGAGAAGGAGAGGGAGGAGAGAGAGAGAAGGAGAGGGAGAGAGAAGGAGAGGGAGAAGGAGAGGGAGAGGGGGAGAGAGAGTGAGGGGGAGAGAGAGTGAGGGGGAGAGAGAGTGAGGGGGAGAGAGAGTGAGGGGGAGAGAGAAGGAGAGGGGGAGAGAGAGAGAGAGAGAAAGAGAGAGGGGAGGGAGAGTGAGGAGAGAGAAGGAGAGAAACAGTGTGGCAACTAAACTATAAATAAGTAGAATGGGAGACCAGAGGCTGTCCAGGCGGCCATGTTCTGTACCATCCACCACAGTGCCTCTTGACCTTTGACCTTTAGAGCAACCACCATCAACTACTTCACCAGTGCATGCGTCTCAGTATGTGGCACAAACTGTCATTTGTAAAGTGATTCTGAAGACAAAGCAGCTCACCCATTGATTCCAATCTTCACCATGTTGCCTGGTATGATCTAGTCCTCACTGAAAGACATTTTAAAACATTTCAGTTGTGTGTCAGAACTGTAAAAGGCAGAGTATGAGCATGATGCAAAAGAGAACAAACATGCACAGTAAGCATCACACGTCAACAGCACAAACAAACGGCCATGAAAACTGCAACTGTGGACTTAATGGTCACAGCAACACGAAGAAGAACAGGAATAAGATGAGAAAATAAGTCGATATGCAACGTGAGGAGAAAGGGTGCTCCTGCATGAACTGGTACTCAGAATACACCGCAGAAAGAAAACTGACCAGGCATCACTTCTGGTGAGTATTTTCACAACAAACAAGCGGGAAATGTTGAAGCAGGTTGTTATTCGGCGATAGAGCCCAGCAGTGTGTTTGGATGTTTCCATCTAGTGACGCAGGTTCCTCTTGTAAATAGGATTCAATGTTGAAGTCAAACAAGCCCAATAGAATGGATAGCACCAAATACACATACTTTGACTTTAATGGCAGTTTTCGGACTTGAATCATTATGCAACAACATTGTACGCCAGGATATCATATATCAGGTAAAAAACGTCAAAATGACTTGTGGGTGTTTAAAAACAAATCTAAAATGCATTAATAAATCAAAACTAATTATTAGCCGACCAACGACGTAATGACATAATTCCAATATACACAGTAGGCCAATATGTCAATCTACAGAAGTAAGCTTTGAAAACAAATCATATGCAAATCTTGAATATGCAGAGAAACCATTTACAAACCGCACAAGTCATTGAGACATCAAACAATTCAAAATGCCAACAGGTGCTTTCTGCCGTCTGCACCGCGCGTAAAACAGTAAATAGTCACACAGAACCATCGTATCATTAGTATCGTAAACAGAATTTAAAGTATAACGACGTACAAATGATGTTTGAAGAAGTGAATAAGTACCGTTTGTGAATGGCCTCTGTCTGTCCGGGTGAGAGAGCGGGGACAAGCAGAGGTGCGACCGCAATTTATGTCCCCTGCGTCGGCCACGCCCTCGGATGGCGAGCCTCCCCACCGCGCCTGAAGGTCGCCGCCGCCTGTCAGTCAGACGGTCAGTCAACCGAAGGCATTCAAGATACATTCATTTGGGACGATGTACTGACAAGTGGAGTCTATGGCTAACTTTATTAGCCATAGAATGAATTGGATGCATTTTAGGTCATTTATTCTCAAACAATGACCTACATTTCACGTAACTTAACCTAATGTTATTATGTATGCGCAGGTGGGTATGGATTTATAAACGAATTGAATCTTAACAATACAATATCCACTCGGCCGTCCCTGTCATAGGCTACTAGAATGGGTGGAAAGATCAACCATTGGAAAAATCAATACCTGACCACGTTCCTGAGCACTACGTAATTGCTAATGAGACATGTATGCTGCTGGCGGTGGTGGATAAAACAGAATCAGTAGAGGAAATCCAATGCGTTTCTGTCAAAGGGACTGTTCAGATTCAGAGTATGACACTTTGAGCCAGACGCGATGCTTTAAAGCCATTGACCGTGTTTGACAGGATCCATTTGAAACAGTTCCCGATCAGCGCCTTTCAATAACTGTTACATAATGGGGATGAAATCTGTCATTGTCCAATTCGAGACAGCACAGACACATTAGCCCCGCCTGCCCGCTCCTAGCCTCGTCTGAGTTCTAGTCCAGTTCAACTTTTAAAGTCGAACACCCTCTGGGCCTTTCTTTCCCAGCAGTCTGCATGCTGAGGAAATCAGTGAGCACATTTTCCACAAGATCAGTAGCCAATGAAGAGTGGAGTCAGTGAGATGATTCCAGGGCCGTTTTGTAGTCCCTGTCCGCCCCTGCTCTCATCTAAGAGACGGTCGCCTGTATCAAGTGAAGGGAAAGGCAAATGTTTTAACAGTGGTTTGGATCGAGGCTGTTTGGCTGAAGCCCACCGCGGATCTTTTACAGCGCAGCTCTCCAACTCCATTCCAGCCTCTGGCCTCTGCTGCAGCCGCCTCTCTTCACGTCATAATTCACTCTCATCCGTTTGATAAAACCCATACAACACGTAACATTGACACCACCCTCTCAATTAGCTGTGGGTGTGATTTTCAAGATCACATTTGTACTTTCAACATTTCAAGTTTATTCGCCATGTGTTGGTATGAGGATAAATACATTCACATTGGTTATTAGAGCTCCACATACACGACGGAAGACTAAAGTGATACGCTACTGAAAATGATATTTAGGTTCCTTAGAAGCAGCCACAGGAAGAGTAAGAATCATGTTTGGTGTGTATTTTCAATGGAGGATGACTTTAAAGGTGAATCATAGCACCAGGTTGTGTGCTTTGCTGCCCTCTTTGGCTTCACTGAACATTTTAACACATAAATGTGCTCCATTTTTTAACAGGTAAACCATTCCTCATTCTGTTCCACGGAAGGGCATCAATCACACGCCCTTTGATACCGATCCTTTTTCTGTTCTATACGTTACAACGAGCCTGTCCTCCGATTTCTACCTCCACCAGCCTCCCCTGGTGCAGCTGTATCAGCTGCCTTTCCAATAGGGCAGGGGTACATGTATGTTTTCTGATACCTCATCAGTCCCTTAGTTGGTGATAATGGTGGTCATGTTACTTACCACTTGAACAGGATCTGACATGGACGTAATGTGCTTAGAAGAACCACTCCTTTGTAAATGAATGTATTATAATTAAGACCGCAATCTGTTAAGGTATCCAGTTCTCAAATAATGAAATATACCTTAACTTTGATAACTATAACTTATACCTTGCTGAGATTAGTTCAACTGTCTTAGGTTTAAGGAAAGGAAAACACAGAGGACCGTCTTTGTGGTTAACTGGGAACAGACATGACACCTTTATTCATTAACAATGGAAGGCAAACTAAACCAACTCTAGTACAGTTTAGTACAAACTAAACCAACTCTAGTACAGTTCAGTACAAACTAAACCAACTCTAGTACAGTTGAGTACAAACTAAACCAACTCTAGTACAGTTTACAGTAAATTCAGTTACAGTCTGAATATAAAGATGGCAGCAAAATGGGTCTTTCACAATCTTCCCTCCAGTAAAACACAGTCCACCAGTCAAACCCACATCTACAGTAGTTCTGCTTTAACCTGTGGGGATTTGGAGATGATAACAATGTCATCAATAAGGTTTATTCATAAAGCACTTATGAATGCCTTCCTAAAGACACAAAAACAAGCAGAACATGAGTTCAACTTCTTTGAGATAAGGCCTTTCAAACTGCCCACTGCATCTGAAATTAACTCTTTCAGTGCCGAGGGTGAATAGTCGTCCAAACTGTCAACATTCTAGAGTGCCGAGGGTGACTTTATTCACCAAAGATCTATAAATGATGCTGCTTCATTTTGTGGCCAATCAGAGTGTTGTTGCTAGGTAAACACCACATAGAACACTTGGCCCTCTAGGTGGAGAGTGTTCCAGAGCTCTTTGGCAGTTGAACAGCATGGTCTTACGACAGATCCACACGATCATGTCCACACTGCGTCACGCCAGAATGACCACACCTGACAGGTAAGACAATGGTGGTACAGCCCACTGCTGGGCTCCAGGGATGGACTGTGGAGAGGTTTAAACACACTTATTTGACATGGTGAATAGCATTAGCCCTGCCTATTGCACTACATTCATTATGTTAGCGTTAGCCTTTACCCGCTTTGTTTTTGTTTACCTCTACATCAGTAGAGGCTGGCGGAGGTAGAAATTGGAGGACGGGCTAATTGACGCCATTCCTCATTCCAATGAATCTGTCCTCCGACCAGCCTCCCCTGCTCTCCACACCTTGTGGCTCCAACAACCTGCTCTCCTCTCCTCTCCTCTCCTCTCCTCTCCTCAGGTCAGGTCAGGTCAGGTCAGGTCCTGCACCGTGTCTGTGTAGGAGACACACTCAGTCCAGGTCGCCATAGAAACACAGCTAACGGCTCATTCAGTCCTAGATCTCTGCTCTCCTCCTCCAGCTCAGTCCATTGTTGTTAAGGTTGTCGTAAGGTTGTTTTAAGGTTGTTTTAAGGTTGTTTTAAGGTTGTCGTACGGTTGTTTTAAGGTTGTCGTACGGTTGTTTTAAGGTTGTCGTAAGGTTGTTTTAAGGTTGTAGTAAGGTTGTTTTAAGGTTGTTTTAAGGTTGTCCTAAGGTTGTTTTAAGGTTGTCGTAAGGTTGTCGTAAGGTTGTTTTAAGGTTGTCGTAAGGTTTTGCTTTATCAACCACTTCCTCTTCTATTCACTCAGAGCTTTAACAGGTATACTTATTTGGCTACAACCTGCGAGAGCCACAAGTTTGAAAATCATTTTTAAATAAAATGGTAGAAATCCTTAAGACGCGTTGTCAGGGTTGGACAGTGCACAGTATTAAGGCATCATGAAGGTGTGTGAGCCACTGCTGGAGTCAGGACACAGTCAGCGCCTCAGGCTTTCAGATGGAGTCTGACTGATACTGCGGTCTGGGATCAGATACGATGGCGAGTTTTGAGGGGAAAAAGTAACATATTACTGATATATTATTATACATATACATATTACTGCCTGCCGATTTACTGTGTTTCAGTGACGAAATGAAAAACGGACCTTTTTTTTTAGCATTTACAGTGGTTCATTCAAACTGGGCTTCAAAGAGTGAGAAAGATAATGAATTCTGATTTCTTATCTTATCTGCAAAACAACCTTCTCTACTCTGGGAAAAATATCAAACTCCTGTTTGTTTTCCTTTCTGTTTTCTATGAGTATATTGGTGGAATGTGCCATACAGATATAACTGTAGAAGGCCAACATCTGCTCATAGAACGATGGAACCTTTCCATCCATCAGGCTCTCGGTAGTGTCTCCACTTCAGTCTGGACGTAACAGCAGTCATCAAAAACGCAAAAGCAACAGAACAACAAAGTCCACAGACATGAATAAAGTTACAGCTGTAACTACACCTCCATCATCCCTCCTTCCTGCGTTACGGACTGAGGTGGCGTATAAGCCGGGGGACAGGAAGTACCGGAGGCTGCAGAGAGAGGATCTGTGTGGCCGTCTGAGGGCGTTAGAATCCCGAGGCTGAGTCCCTCCTACTGTAGTCATCCCTCTCTCCTGATCTCTCTCCTACTGTAGTCATCCCTCTCTCCTGATCTCTCTCCTACTGTAGTCATCCCTCTCTCCTGATCTCTCTCCTACTGTAGTCATCCCTCTCTCCTGATCTCTCTCCTACTGTAGTCATCCCTCTCTCCTGATCTCTCTCCTACTGTAGTCATCCCTCTCTCCTGATCTCTCTCCTACTGTAGTCATCCCTCTCTACTGATCTCTCTCCTACTGTAGTCATCCCTCTCTCCTGATCTCTCTCCTACTGTAGTCATCCCTCTCTCCTGATCGCTACTCACTGTCTTCTCTGGCTTCACTTCTTCTTCCTCTCTTGGGTACACCGCGGACAGTACCTGAGGGAGGGGGGGAGAGGGGGGGGGGGGAGGGAGGGAGAGGGGGAGAGAGGGAGGGGGGGGAGAGAGGGAGGGAGGGAGGGGGGGGGGGAGGGAGAGGGGGAGAGAGGGAGGGAGAGAGAGAGGGAGTGTGACATGGTGGAGAGAGAAATTTAAGAATTATTCAAATCCTACAACTTCCAGACCATCCCACCTCTCCCACCCAATCGCTCCCTGACTCACCATTTCCCTCTGGGTTTGGTTGACAAGCTGACGCAGGCGAAGTGGAACCACTCTATGGAGCACTGCAATGACATCACAACATGCATAGTTAATGACATCACAGCAGGCATAGTTAAAGCAGTGTTGTACCCTGGGATTCAGAGCTCTTGTTGTTTTCATGAGTCCATAGTAAACACATTCAGAAAAAAAAAAAACACGATTCATAACGATGTCTGAGTAGATATCTCGCTTTGGAAGGACTCTTATGGTCCTGTGCTGCCCCCTAGTGGATATGACCGCTCTCGCAGGACCAGAATGGGCCACTAGCCAGGGAAAATAGCTTGGTTTTTACTTGCTTCACTTAAGACGAAACATTTTGAAACCCTGGTCCCCTGGTGGACTCACATCTGTGTTGTCACAGCCAATCATCTCTCCGTAAGACACTTGGTGACACAGGCAGTAGGTGGGCTCGTTGGGGTCCACGGGCATGTCCAGCACGTCTGACGGGTGGACGTTCCCAAAGTTGACGGTGGGTGCCGTGAACTCAGGCCTGTAGACGGAGACAGAGAGAGGAGATGTTCAGGGTTGGCAGAGACAGACAGACAGAGAGAGGGGAGATGTTCAGGGTTGGCAGAGACACACAGAGAGGTGGAGGAGTGAGGAGTAGGCTGCTGTGTCGTCAGAGACTGTGGTGTTTAAAATGGCCGTACATTTGCATGAGTTTGACTTTCTTCAGTCCGCTCCTGGGGCTGCAGTCATCGTCCGACTTGACCTTTGACCTTGTGCGGGCCACCTTTTTCTCCTTGGGCCCCCTGAGCTCACCTGGAAGAGGAGTGGACACCCAGTCACCCACACAGCACACAGACAGGTCCTTTAGCATCGGGAGGCTTGCATGTGGGTGTCTATGTATCTGTGTGTGGACGTCCAGGAGACAGAACTGAAACGCTACATTCCCGATGGGCATTCTTTGTTGTGCAACGGTGGTAGCTGGGCAAACAAATATACAAATGTATAAAAAGGGACTACAAATGATGCAAGCAATGCTATTGAATAAGCTGATCTATCCCCTCCCACCGCCCCCAAAAATAAAATAAATAATAATAATAAAGTTTTCAGAGTCACCCACTCTTGTTTCCCTTGCTGGAGGCGGAGTCGTAGTCTGTGCTCTCGATCTGCTTCTCCTTCAGGTCGGCCTCGAAGCGGGCCAGGTCCGTGTCCAGGCGCCGGATGTGTTTGTCCACCTGAGGGGTCACAGCCAATCACAGGGAGCGGAAGGTGAGACCCGATGGGTCTGATGTCATTGGATTAAAAATGCATATGGCTGCCCTGATTGGACAGGATCTTCACTATGGCCTCAGGCAGCACTCCTATTCGCTGTCAAGCAGGGGAGGCCGGTGGAGGTAGAAGTCGGAGGACGGGCTCATTGTAATGCACGGAACGGAATGACACACATTGTGTTTGATACCATTCCTCATTCCATTCCATGCATTACAATGAGCCCGTCCTCCGATTTCTACCTCCACCAGCCTCCCCTGCTGTGTCCACCCGGAGGTTCTCACCATCTCGTAGGTCTGCATGGCCAGCTGGACCTTGTCATCTCCAAACTCCTTGCACTTGGCATAGGCCTGCTGGATCTGACGGAGCAGGGAGAGCTTCTGCTCGGAGGACAGGGTCCGTGTGTTGGCTGTGTACTCCCGGGCCAAAGAGTCAATCTGCCCCTTCAGATCTGAGACAGAGAGAAGGACACATGCATTAACCCACCAACTGCCAAAGAGTTCCGGAACACTCCCCACCTCGAGAGCCAAGTGTTCTATGTGGTGTTTACCTAGCAACAACACTCTGATTGGCTACAAAATGAAGCATCATAATTTATGCATTTCTGGTGAATAAAGTCACCCATGACACCAACTGGGTTCTAAACCTGCTGGTACTAACACCAGTAGGTTTAGAACCCAACTGTGTTCTAGGTTCAGAACCCAGTAAGTTTAGAACCCAGCTGTGTGGTAGGTTTAGAACCCAGCTGTGTGGTAGGTTTAGAACCCAGTAAGTTTAGAACCCAGCTGTGTGGTAGGTTTAGAACCCAGTAAGTTTAGAACCCAGCTGCTGTAGCAGGTTTAGAACCCAGTAAGTTTAGAACCCAGTAGGTTTAGAACCCAGTAAGTTTAGAACCCAGCTGTGTGGTTCCAGAGTCTCACCCTCCGTCCGTTGGTCCAAGTCTCTCATCAGCGTGAAGTTTCTCTGAAGCTCAAACGGCAGATTTTCTATACCTACAGAAATACATTATAGGTCATTAATAGTTCTCTATACCTACAGAAATACATTACAGTTCATTTAACAAAGCAACAAAACAAGCTGATGTTTTCGTTGTGAAGGGGTCAGACAGTTTAACTCATGAAGCATTTATGAGTTCTATTCTTCAACAATCAAAGGCTCAAATGTCCTGGGATCCATTCAGACTCGTCCAGTGACTGTGGTCAGTCATGCAGCTCATGTCTACTCTTTCAGGTTAAAAGCACGCTGGTGGAGAACCTCCCAGTGAGAAGATACAGAACCTCCAGTGAGAAGATACAGAACCTCCCAGTGAGAAGATACAGAACCTCCCAGTGAGAAGATACAGAACCTCCCAGTGAGAAGATACAGAACCTCCCAGTGAGAAGATACAGAACCTCCCAGTGAGAAGATACAGAACCTCCCAGTGAGAAGATACAGAACCTCCAGTGAGAAGATACAGAACCTCCAGTGGACATTCAGGAGATACTCAGACATGATGAGGCTAGCTAACTGTTTAGCTTAGTTTAGCTTAGCTACATCACCGCTCACGCCCAAAGCGTAGCGCGCTAGAACCAGGTCAAGTCGAGAAGGGTAACTAATGTTTGGTCACAACGTCGCTTTGATCGGTGATATAATGGTGATAAAAGGCAGTGGGAAGGCAGGCTGTCTTACTGTCAAGGTAGTGTTCTAGGTACATTCCCGCCGCCATCTTGAAAAGAGTAAACAATGAGGTTTCCGGCCAGACAGGAAGTTAGCGTCGGCCCCAGCAGGGGGCGCTGTGAAGGTCACCGGCCTGCTGGACGCTGGAAGACGCGGCTACCGCCGAAGAACGCTCTGCGAAACATCTCTACACTATGGTACAATCATAAAAACATCATAAAAACATCATAAAAACATCATAAAAACATCATAAAAACAACCATAATAACAACTGCTGGTAACCACACCATCCTAAACATCCATCTCCAAGTTCTTCTTTCACATTTAACAATGGTTCTGAGTTGTTCTACATCCTAAATCCACACTTTCTAAAGATATAATTTTTCGATGTTAGACCTGGTTTTCCACTTTGAGTCTTATAAGCTCATCCAGACATATCTAAGTATGACTGAAAACATAAAATATATAAGTGTCTGGATGAACCTACAACAATCAAAGTAAGTGGAAAACGTATTTAGTATTTTAGAGTGATGAGACCCCCACATATGAAGAAAAGGTAATCAGCAGTCTGTCAACATCAGTACTTTGGTGAGTAACAAACATATATTGAAGATAGTCACAAAATAATGGACCGTTAGACAAGTGGCCAACAATGTTTTGTGTTGAGTGAAACAGGGCGTTTATATCAGGAAGCTTAAACATCACAAGGAATCTGAAGCCTCAACCCTCTACTGCGGTCGGGAAGTCAAGTTTCCTCCATTGACCTTCAAACAGCTCACTGTCGGCCACTTCAGACATTCACTGTTGCTGTTATTTTTACGTTTCAATAAAGTTTTTCAACAGTTTGTGGTGTCATTATCAACATAGTTAGCTGTCATCACCATCAATCACCTGCGCTACAGTTGAAAGACAGTTGTACCCCTCTGGAAAACACACTTCCGTACCCCAATAGAGGGGTGTGGCCATTCCTCGTTCTATTCTATGCAAGAAGCAATACTGCAGCTTGGCGTCCATTAAAAGTCCAAAAATGTATGAACTAATCCCAGATTGTCCCTTTAGGGGGTTCTTTCAAAGAGCAGCTCAGACTCAGAGTCAGTCACCCTGGGCGAGCAGAGAGCAGATCCCAGATACCTCTGGCTGTCTGAAGACCAGGGACTGTATCGATTAAGCAGCAGTCTTTACTGTGAAAGGGATCGTTATTGTCTTTGTTGTTAGCTTTTGAACCTGATAAGCCTTTTGTGAGCTGTGTGTGTGTGTGTGTGTGTGTGTGTGTGTGTGTGTGTGTGTGTGTGTGTGTGTGTGTGTGTGTGTCTGTGTCTGTGCTGAAAAGAAAACATACATATGGACACACAGCTGTGTGTCAATACATGGACAAGTAGACACAAAGACCCATTGCTAGCCTGCTAGTCAGCCACACACACACACACACGTACACACATCCACACGCGCACACGCACGCACGCACACACACACACACGCACATACACGCACATGCGTACGTGCACACGCACACACGCACACACACACACACGCACATGCACACACACAGACACACACACACACACATACACACGCGCACACGCACGCACACACACACGCACATGCGTACGCGCACACGCACACACACACACACACGCACACGCACGCACGCACACGCACACACACAGAGACACACACACACAGACACACACACACACACACACACACACACACACACACAGAGGTATAAATAGAAACCTGTATGTTTGTTTCTGTATGCAGACACATGATTATCTTCCCCCTGTCTCTGTCTCCCCCTCCCCCCTCCTCCTCCCTCCCTCCCTCTCTCCTAGAATACTAATGTGTGTTTCTCAGCCTCAACCTTCCTTAACATGACTCAAAGCACCCCCCCTCTACCCCCCCACCCCCCCTCTACCCCCCACCCCCCCTTCACCCCTCCCCCACCCCCCCTTCACCCCTCCCTCACCCTCTCCTTCTCTCCATCTGTCCCTCATTCTTAGTGCAAGGCGACTATGTTGTAGAAATACACAATTGCCTAAATGCAACCCTTCTCATCTCCCTTGTGCATGTTATTCCCCACCGCCTGTAGACGTGTGTGTTTGATACAGAGCCATCCCTGCTATTCCATCCCATGCATCACAATGAGCCCATCCCCTGGTTTCTGCCTCCTCCAGCCTGGCCTGGTGTGTGTGCATCGGGTGTACGTCTTGATATCAACAGGGTCTGACTGGAGGAGGGAGCTGTGGTGGTACGTGTGTTGTTTGTCTCTGGGAGGGAATAGAAGCAGAGGGAGAGAGTTTAAGGACTCTGTCTTACATTGTCATCCCCTACATCACCTCAGCCGCTCCTCGATGAATCACTGTCTGGGTTTATATGCTTACTGTGTGAGTGAGATGGAGGGAGACAGGAGGAGGAGAGTGAGATGGAGGGAGACAGGAGGAGGAGAGTGAGATGGAGAGAGAGAGAGAGAGAGGGAGAGAGAGAGGGAGATATGAAGTATGTCTGGTGGATAGAATGACAAATCGGATATTTCCATTTTATGCTAAAGGTTAATATTGCTACAAAATAAACTACATACACTGAAATAAATGAGGGTTGTGTTTGGAATAATTACCCGTTGTTTGTCATCATTTCTATTTCAAATATTTCAGCTAATACCTGTAGATGGAGGTGTAACCTTCCCATTTCAACTGTCACAGTCCAAACAGACTTCATATCACCATGATCCAAAGTGTTACACTATAGTTGGTGCTTCACAGGGTTCACACACATTCACTGACTGACTGGCTGACTGGCTGACTGGCTGACTGACTGACTGGCTGGCTGGAGGCTCCAGTATCACACAGCACAGCACTCGATCTGTGTGTGTGTGTGTGTGTGTGTGTGTGTGTGTGTGTGTGTGTGTGTGTGTGTGTGTGTGTGCGTGACTGTGACTGTGTGAGTGAGTGTGACGAAGGTAGGGGAGAGAGAGAGAGAGAGAGAGAAGCAGAGCAAGAAAGGAAGGGACAGAGAGAGAGAGAGAGAGAGAGAGAGAGAGAGTGGGAGACACACATGCACAGACAGGCTCTCCACACACACACACACACACACACACACACACACACACACACACACACACACATACGGAGCGAGACAAGCGGAGGGAGAGGAGAGCGAGAGGATGTCTGGTGAAAGGCGGACGCTTCCTTGCTTGTTTCCAGGGTCGCTGTGAGACACCATGGGCTGCATTGGCTCCAGAACGATCAGTAAGACCGTATTTACCCCTTCCGCTGTACCAGGGAGGGAGGGGGGGTGGGGGGGTGGACAGGGCTGAGGGGGGGGGGCGGGGGGGTCCCTCGGTTTCTCCTCTGAGGTGGTACGTTTCTATGGAGACGTGCCGGTTATTAGCGAGGCTCTGCGTCCGAGGCTAGACACTGTGTTTAATGTTACTGAGAGAGAGAGAGAGAGAGAGAGAGAGAGAGAGGGAGGGAGAGAGAGACAGGGGGAGAGAGAGAGAGAGTGAGGGAGAGAGAGAGAGACAGGGGGAGAGAGAGAGAGAGAGAGAGAGAGAGAGAGAGGGAGAGAGACAGGGGGAGAGAGAGAGAGAGAGAGAGAGAGGGAGAGAGACAGGGGGAGAGAGAGGGAGAGAGTGAGAGACAGAGAGAGTGAGAGGGAGAGGGAGAGTAGGGGCAATGTGACAGAGAGGTGAAACAGGACAGAGTCGCTACGGAGAGGAATATGTAAGGAGGTTGACATTCAGATTCACATGCATGAGTGTGTGTGTGTGTGTGAATATGTGAGGAGGTTGACATTCAGATTCACATGCATTACGGGCTGTGTGTCCGTGTCCGTGTGTGTGTGTGTGTGTGTGTGTGTGTGTGTGTGTTGTATGAGAAACAGTGGGATTCGGGGAGACCGAGGGACTGAAACAGCGTGATGACAGAGGTTGTTTAGAATAATCACACAGGGGAGGCAGATGAGAGGATAGACAGAGAGAGAGAGAGAGAGAGGGAGAGAGAGAGAGAGAGAGAGAGAGGGAGAGAGATTGTGTTTTGAAAGAAAGAAAGGGAGAGGGGAATGATGAGAAATGCTGTTAGCGGTGTCTGCATGGTGTACTGTTGCGTGTATAAATAGTGATGGAGAGAAAGAGAGAAGGAGAGAGAAAGAGAAGAAGAGAGAAAGAGAGGAGAGAGAAAGGGAAGAAGAGAGAAGGAGAGAAGGAGAGAGAAAGGGAAGAAGAGAGAAGGAGAGAGAGAAAGAGAGAAGGAGAGAGAAAGGGAAGAAGAGAGAAGGAGAGAAAGAAGGAGAGCAGACCCACTGAATTTCATTACGGAGGAAGGGAAGGATATCGGAGGAAATGAGCTGTTTTGTGTGTGTGTGCGTGTGTGTACAGTATGTGTGTGTGTGCGTGTGTGTACAGTATGTGTGTGTGTGTGTGTGCGTGTGTGTACAGTATGTGTGTGTGTACAGTATGTGTGTGTGTGTGTGTGTGCGTGTGTGTACAGTATGTGTGTGTGTACAGTATGTGTGTGTGTGTGTGTGTGCGTGTGTGTACAGTATGTGTGTGTGTATAGTATGTGTGTATGTGTGTGTGTGTGTATGTGTATGTGTGTGTGTGTGTGTGTGTGTGTGTGTGTGTGTGCTCTCCTCCTGTTTAACTGCTGCTCAGCCTTGACAGTGCTAAGGTCACGGCTGTGTTTGAGCACAACCGTCTCTGTGAGGACGCGTCACACAGGGTCACACCACAGCTAAGCGCACACTCAGTGCATTTAAGGTTAGGAAGCACAAAATGGACACACACACACACACACACACACACACACACACACACACACACACAGACATATATTCTCTCTCTCTCACACACACACACACACACACACACACACACACACACACACACACACAGGGAGCTGGAGTATGACCTGCATTGGATGAGTCATTCTCACGGTGGACTCAGGTGGTGAGCCCGGATGCGGCCCACATGTAGGTCAACTCCACAAAGTCAAGGCCGGCCGTGGCCACGACAGGCAGGCATACGCTCTGGTCAGGGGCTGAAGCCTGCTGCTGAAGCCTGCTGCTGAAGTCCGGGGCTGAAGCCTGGTGCTGAAGCCTGGTGCTGAAGTCTGGGGCTGAAGTCTGGGGCTGAAGTCTGGGGCTGAAGTCTGGGACTGAAGCCTGCTGATGAAACCATATGAAACCATCATCTGGATCTCAAACATGCTGTCTGGTATGACAGGGCAGGGCAGTTGTTGGTGTTGCCTGGTGTTGTTTGGTTTCAGCAGAAGTACTGAGAGAGAGAGACTGAGAGAGACTGAGAGAGACTGAGAGAGAGAGAGACTGAGAGAGAGAGAGAGAGACTGAGAGAGACTGAGAGAGAGAGAGACTGAGAGAGAGAGAGAGAGACTGAGAGAGACAGAGAGAGAGAGAGACTGAGAGAGAGAGAGAGAGAGAGACTGACATGTGAAATCCTTCCTGAGGGAGGCTCGCCGCCGGGGATGAATGGATTCAGTGAAGGGATGAAGGTGATGGAGGAGATGGAGGAGATGGAGGAGATGGAGGTGATGGAGGGGATGGAGGAGATGGAGGTGATGGAGGCGGAGGAGGTGATGGAGGGGATGGAGGTGATGGTGATGGAGGAGGTGATGGAGGGGGAGGAGGTGATGGAGGTGATGGAGGGGGAGGAGGTGATGGAGGTGATAGAGGGGGAGGAGGGGGAGGAGGTGATGGAGGGGGAGGAGGTGATGGAGGTGATGGAGGAGATGGAGGTGATGGAGGGGGAGGTGATGGAGGTGATGGAGGAGGTGATGGAGGAGGTGATGGAGGGGATGGAGGTGATGGAGGTGATGGAGGAGATGGAGGAGGTGATGGAGGAGGTGATGGAGGAGATGGAGGAGGTGATGGAGGAGGTGATGGAGGAGATGGAGGAGATGATGGAGGAGGTGATGGAGGAGATGGAGGGGATGGCGGTGATGGAGGGGGAGGAGGTGTGACCTTTGACTGTCATTGAGCCTGTGGGATGTGTAGAATGTGGAACTACTTTGCTGGCCTGGCTGTTTGGAGATAAATGACTGTATGAAAATGCTTGGTAGAGACTAGGTGTGTGTGTGTGTGTGTCTGTGTGTGTGTGTGTGTGTGTGTGTGTGTGTGTGTGTGTGTGTGTGTGCGTGTCTGTGTGCGGTTGCGTGTGCGTGTGTGTGTGTGTGTGTGTGTCAGTGTGCATTGCATTTGGAGCAAAAACAAGATTATAGTTTTTCCTTCTCACTCTGACTGTCTATTTATACAGAGTTTATTAATTTCTCTATAGTTTAGTTCTGGATGATTTATCTCTACATCTTCATCTCTCTCTCTCTCTGTCAAGGTTTGCTTCTGCGGAAGCAACACATGGCAATCTGCAAAATATGCTGCAAATATATCATACTGTGTGAGTCATAAAGAATTATAACTAAGCACCAATATCAGAGATATCTTCAGTCCCCCAGTGACTCACTCAGTACAGCAGCACCTCCGGCTGCCTGCCGCACTCAGATCTGTCGCGTGAACCGAGGCACATTTCTTGAGAGAAACAGCCATTGTCAGATTCTATATATAGACTGTGGTTCACAGTGAGGTTGATGACTGGGAGGGAGAGGAGACATGTACAGTCGATATGGGTCACCAGAACCAGCACACAGAACCACGGCGCTCTAGGAGAGGTTCTGGGGGACCCGTCCCACGGGGACACCCCTGCATCGTCTGTCTGACTGTTCTGGCCGAGGTGTTCTCCAGTGGACGTCCACTCATTCCTGGCCTCCCCAACCTTGTGTGAGAAGATCAACAAACAACAGCACACCCACAGGTTACCGTGACACCCACAGGTTACCACGACAACCCACAGGTTACCACGACAACCTTTCACATACAGATCGATAGACATCGATCCCTCGCCTACCCTGTCACCCGCCTCATTTGTTTTCATTGGTTTGTTCTCCTCCGGCTTGTTTGTGTTTGTGTGTGAAGGTGCTGAGGCGGTCAGCCGGTGTCGTTGACAGCAGCAGCAGCAGAGCTGTCCGGGTGCCAAGCTTCAGCTGTCGTTCTATTGGTCTCATTTATCAAACAGAGTCTGTTGTTAACGAGGGTCGAATGGCCGCCGCTGTTAGGTTTCACGTTTCTCTCGGCCTCGTTGAATGGATGAGGAGGGCGAGACCTCCTGCGAGACCGATGAACAGCAGAGTTCCTGAGTCTTATTTCCAGGGCAAAGTCCTGACCCGACGGTGCTTTTGGCCCGCGTCCCGCTGTCCCCTGGGGTTCTGTTAGCACCTGGCTTGTTTGTTGTTCCTCCGAGTGTCTTTGACATATTACATTACAAAGGAATGCCCCCAAATATTGATTTCATTAAAAGTGCTGACAGACTGACTGATGCATGCTGGGTATCGAGTGGAGCACGCCAGCTGTGTCACATGACCTGACTGACGACTCACACGGTGGACAGGAGGGGCGAGGTGATTGGTCGATGTGACGACTCACACGGTGGACAGGAGGGGCGAGGTGATTGGTCGATGTGACGACTCACACGGTGGACAGGAGGGGCGAGGTGATTGGTCGATGTGACGACTCACACGGTGGACAGGAGGGCGAGGTGATTGGTCGACGGGTTGATTGATAAGGGGACATGCATAGAGCAGCTGACCTATAGAGGAGGACTGCAAAAGGGCAGAGAGAGAGAGAGAGAGAGAGAGAGACAGAGAGATGGAGAGATGGAGACAGAGAGAGAGAGAGAGATGGAGAGATGGAGACAGAGAGAGAGAGGGAGACAGAGAGAGAGAGAGAGAGAGAGATACAGAGAGAGAAAGAGAGAGAGAGAGAGAGAGAGAGACAGAGAGATGGAGAGATGGAGACAGAGAGAGAGAGAGAGAGAGAGAGATGGAGAGATGGAGACAGAGAGAGAGAGAGAGATGGAGAGAGGGAGACAGAGAGAGAGAGAGAGAGAGAGATACAGAGAGAGAAAGAGAGAGAGAGTAAAGTCTAAATAAAAAACAAGGATGTTTAATAATGCATCAAACTTATATCGAGCTTTTCTAAAACCCAAAGTCGCTTTACAAAAATAAGTGAACGCCACAGACAGGAAGAAAATGAATGAATTAAAATGAATAAAAAAAATGTTGGGAAAATGTTGTTAGGTGGGTCTGAATGCTGAGGGTGGTTTCACTTCTGTTTTTGATTCGCAAAACTTATGTGGGTTAAAGAACAGACAGACAGACAGACAGACAGACACACAGACAGACAGACAGACAGACAGACAGACAGACAGACAGACAGACAGACACACAGACAGACACACAGACAGACAGACAGACAGACAGACAGACAGACAGACAGACAGACAGGTGAAAGAGGGGATGGATAGAGGGATGGATAGAGGGATGGATAGAGGGATGGATAGATCAATAAGAGCAGGGGAGGCTGCTGGAAGTAGAAATCGGAGGACGGGCTCATTGTAATGCATGGAATGGAATGAGGAACGGTATCATTGTTTTTGAGTTTAGATACAGGTGGATTTTTAGTAGATCAGAAGATCTAGACGCTTCAGAAGAGTGTTCGCTTGACCTCCCTCATCACAATAAGGCTTCAAGAGGCTGCCTTTAGCCATTACCTCAGAGTGTGTCTGTGTGTGTGTGTGTGTGTGTGGGGGGGGGGGGGAATGATTCAGAGGGAGACGCCTGAGCTCCAACATGGGCTCGAAGGAACTGTTGTTTACATGGACGCCATCTTGTGTTCGCCACATCGTTGGAGGAACCTGATTCTACACCGAAGACAGGAACAGCGTCCGATCTGAGGCTAAACAGGGGGAAGTGATGCAAGCGGCGCCAACCAGGGCTGGACTTTCTGAGACAAGTGGTGATGCAAGGATGAAATCACCCCTCGCCCGGAGACAGTCACTGCAATCGCCAACGGAGAGCCTCAGACGAACGGCAAACAACTGAGAAGGGTGCTGACGCTACGTGCCCGACCTCTCCAATGTCTTACGGCCGCTGATGGAACTGCCACGTCCACGTCCACGTTACTGTCTGTTCTTTAACCTTCTCTCATCTATCTGGACATCCTACCCTCTGACCATATTTTATCCATCTGCCCATCCTGCTATCTCACTTTCTTTCAACTATCCAGCCATCATCCTTTCCCACACGTGGGATATCTCCCAAACGGACAAGCTGACCGTCACCTGAGCTCCTGTCTGACCCTGTCCGAGCCAATGCATGAGAGTGTGGCAAAGCTCAACACGGGCCAAAACCTTCAGACAACCTTCAGACAACCTTCAGACAACCTTCAGACAACCTTGCCGCCCCCGCAGAGAGAATCCGGCTGGCCAAACCTGGACTAGGTTATAGACAATGACGCAACAGCTAAACAATCCTCCAAGAAGTTCTACTAACATAAACACTCGACCAGGCTTCTCCTGCCACTTGCCTTAGGGGACAGAGTTTGACTCCACTTGCCTTAGGGGACAGAGTTTGACTCCACTTGCCTTGGGGGACAGAGTTTGACTCTGCTTGCCTTAGGGGACAGAGTTTGCTGCCTTTTATTTGTTACGTACATCGCATACAGCCGTAATTGACATGGTGAAATACTTTGGGATCTTGCACCTCGATCAACAACAGTCAAAAACAATAAACACATCAACAATACAATATAATGTAGTAATAATAAACCAGTGACATTAGTAGTGCATCAGGGTGTTGTGTAAGTAGCAGCAGTAATGACTGTAGTAATAACAATAGTAATAACAATAGTAATTAAGTAATTGAGTGCTGCTTCTCATTTCCTTTGTAATCTTGGAGTGCCAGTTCCAGAAGTCTCTGGGGTGTGAGTAGCTGATGGAGGCATCGGTCCTCCAGTCCCCTCGGGAGTGAACTCAGCTGTAGTTAAAGACAGGAGCTGCATCTCAGGAGTCTGCCTCTGATTAAGATGTGGCCATTAGATATTCAAGAATAAATGTCTCAATATGCAATTGTATTTGACTCCCTGTTATGACATAGTGCAAGAATGTTCAATGTTAGACACAACAAAGAGGTCTTAAGTAAATTGCTTTTTCAACTTAGTTCAGTCAGGGCTCTTGTGGTCTGTCAGGAAGAGCAGCTTCTGCATGAGTACCACCTAACAGGGATCCTGATGAACCAAACTAAACATCTTAATGACAGTCGATGATCAAGAGATACAGTAGGTCACATCAAACTGTCATTCCAGGCCTTCTTTACGTCCTCTGTGTATCTATAACAGCAGCACGTAATGACACACACTCGTTTTCCTAAACGTGCTAACAGTTGGTGCGGATAATGAATCTAATTTTAGTGCTTTGTGTGAATGTCAGCGCAAATGTTGTAGAAGGCTGGCAGCTGCACTCGACCAGCATGTAAAGGTTGCATACGCTCCGTTTCATGTTTTTCTCTGCTGTCTCTTTCCAGCGGTGGACGCAGTTCCAGTCCAGAAGGATGGGGCGCAGGTAAGATGGCATTTAAATACACGTTCTACCCCCCCCCCCCCCACCACCACCACCACCAACACCCCAAACTGTCTGTATTTCCAACCATTTTGGCTCTACCCCCAAGTGTCCTTACCCATTGACATGAGTCAATGGAATCTGGAGCCAAGATGGCCTCTGAGGAAAGTGTAGTTTAGACTAGTGAAACTGAGCTTGACGTACTCGAGCTGCCTCCTATACTGGAATGCTGTGATGTATAACGTTGCTCTGACAAGGTTTGTATACAACGTCCCTGTGAGGTCACCTGAGCCCGTCCCCACGGCCCAGACCATTAACACACTATTCTTCATCTCCGCTCCAGGGAGGATCCATCCATTCTCCTCCCTTACCACTGTTGTTTTTGTTGTTGTTGTTGTTGTTGTTGTTGTTGTTGTTGTTTTCTCTTTTAAAGGGTTGGTTCAGGATTATCGTTAGGTGGTTCCTTACCTTGAAATAAGTCTCTGGACCAGGAGATCTTTAATCCAGGGTTCTGGGTTGTTTAAACAGCCACTACTAACTTCAGCTAACTTTAGCCACCGCTAACAAAAGAACTATGGGAATAGGGGCTCAAAATGTGTTTTTAGCATTTGTGGCCAAATCACCTCAAAGTAACCATGTCAGGAGAAACTTCAATGTTCGTAGTTGTTTAAATAGCCATGGATTAAAGTTTCTCCTGGTCCATAGATCACTTTGAAGAACCACCTGACTATAAATTGAAAAATCCTGAGCCAACCCTTTAAGCCACTGTAAGAGGGCTCTGAACTGCAACACACAATAGGCTCTTTTTAATAAACAAGAAAGACCTCCACAGAACCAATGCTTATGGAGCCTGTGCTAACTCAGTGAACTCGTAAGCTCTTTGAAAACGTCCCAAATCATTGTTTGATGTCACATGTTCGAAAACACAGTATGGCTTTGACACCTACGTTTGATTCGGATGGAGAGATGACTCCATATACTTCTGGATATGGAGGAAGTTGATTGTCGGTCCCTATCTCTGAACCCTCCCTCAATCCTCACTCACAAGATATATAAATGTTTATGACTCAAAGTCTGATATCACCACTGCAGCCCCAGCCTATCACACGCAAGGTTAGGGACTGTGTGCAGGGCCCTGCACTGAGGAGAGTTTGACGGCTAACCCTGATGCCATTGGCCAATTGAGACACAGTGCATCGTCAGGGGAACCTGTTCCCAGAAGCCCCTGCGGCCTGTTGCTAGGAAGTCCCAAGGACGCTGACGTCAGCCTCCTTGTTCGTCCTTCCTGTTAATTCCAATTTGACAAATGATAAATAATTTCTGGTGGCGTCCCTCCACAAGTAAGCGCTGACCCCCCCCCCACACACACACACACACACACACACACACTCCAGTATTGAATTATTCACCATTTTAGTTTTGTCTTCCACCCCAGCTGAGCCTGAAATCCCCCAGGACGGTTGAGCCTTTGTGGTGCTTGCTAAATCATAAATCAGACTCATAGTTTTTTTAAGATTCACTTGACATCGCAATAAACATGAATTAACATCAGAACCCAGAGTACATTGGGATGGAGTCTAATCAGGGGAGGCAGGTGGAGGTAGAAATCGGAGGACGGGCTCATTGAAACGCATGGAACGGAATGGTATCAAACACAACTCCCTCCCTCCCTCCCTCCTCGATGGAACGGAATGAGGATTCCTGTTCTGTGCATTACAATGAGCCCGTCCTCCGATTTCTACCTCCGCCAGCCTCCCCCGAGCCTAGTTCTCTCTGCCAAAACATGCGTCAGGCAGGTCAGCAGCATCATCCAGTTTGGCCTCTCATTGTGCGCAGGTGTTGCTGTTGCCCTGGCAACAACGTCACAGTCGAACCCCAGCGTCCCCTGGTTACCATAACAATAGCTTTGGGCAATCAGCGGCTGATTAGCCAGCTGACGCTACAGCTGAGGACAGAGAAACCACAAACATCAAACCCAGCAACACCAAACAACCAGCTTTTATTTGCCAATCAATCGTCAATCAATCAATCAATCAATCAATCAATCACTGTTTGGAATGTGGTATTTGTCTTCCCCCTTTACCCCCTCTTTGTTGAGCCTCCTCTATACACACACACCAGGGGAGGCTGGCGGAGGTAGAAATCAGAGGACGGAATGGGGAACGGTATCAAACCACGGGATACCATTCCTTATTCCGTTCCATGCGTTACAATGAGTCCGTCCTCTAACTTCTACCACCACCAGCCTCCCCTGATACACACACCCCCTTTCCCCCCCTCCCCCTCCACCCCCCCCAGCATGGGCGTACCGACTTTTCCTGGGAAGGAATCAATGTAAGTCCCGTGCTAATCTCTTCCTCTTCTGCTCTGCCTCTGTCCCCTCCCGTGGTTCGGCTCTCTCTGTAGATAAGCCAACGTTTTGTCCTTCACTTTCTCCCGTCCCCCCGCCCCCCCCCCCCATCCCACCACCTCTGTCCCTCCCTCCCTCCCTCCCTCCCTCTGTCCCTCCCTCCCTCCCTCCCTCCCTCCCTCCCTCTGTCCCTCCCTCCCTCCCTCCCTCCCTCCCTCCCTCCCTCTGTCCCTCCCTCCCTCCCTCCCTCCCTCTACCTTAGTGCCATTCTAATCTACTGTTCTGCCTGCTACGTAGACTCCAGCCAGGAGATAACACGTCATAATCCTACTTTATCTTCCGTGCTAGTTACAGTAGCATGCTAGCTTATACGGTTTATCATATAATTCTGTGTATTAATCATATTAATCACACTGGCCACTGGGTCTGTAGTCCATGAGTGAGCATATCACGCCTTTTCCGGCTCTAGGGGCATAGACCTTTAAAACAATCACTGTGGGTCATGGTGTCTCGTAGTGGTCCGGACGGACCCCCCTGGCTAGTAGCAGGGTAACTGACTGCACTCTGGCAACAACAGAGCTGGGGTCGGTTTCACAAAAGCTTCGAGGCTTAAGAAGTACTTAATTTCTCCGAGCGACCCAGCGACCCAGCCCAGAGGGCGCCAAAAAATAATAAGTGTAAAATTAATGTTTGCAGGTCAATCTTTTGAAATGTGTTTAATGAAGGACTCTGCTGGTCCAGGAGAGGAGTGGGACTGGATTGTCAAAAGAGATGAAGTACTTCTTTAGTGAAGAAACTTTCACCCCAGATAATCCCTGCTTTTCCCAATGTGGAGAAGTGTTGGATAATGTATCTCTTGCTGTGTTTTCCTGTCTATGATGATTTGTTATGGAGACGTATTCTCTGCTCTCTAATAACCTTTTTCATTTGTCATATCTGATAACCCTTTTCACGATATTCAATTCACACCACTTCTCTTGTTTAAATTGACCGGCCTCCGCTACAACCACACACTGTTCAGACAATCATACAGTCCTCCACCACAAAATAAATAACAATCCCTGTCCTCCGTCCATCCCTCTGTTCTTCCCTCTGTTCAGGTCTCCATGGAGGACACAACCTCCATCCTGCCTCTTCCGAAGAGGAACTCCAACGCCTACGGCATCGGCGCTCTGGCTAAGTCCTCTCTGACAGGTGTGTCAGGTGTGTGTCTGTCCTGGTGGTAAACTGACCCCATGTTGGCTCCAACCCAGAGGAGGGATGTGGAGCCAACATGGCCGCCCCCTGTGGGTGCCCTTTTCCCCCTGCTCCACTCCCTGCCCCCTCCATTGATAATGCACGTCAATGACCACTTTGGTCATTGATGGAATCCAATAGATTTTATTTTTTTTACAACAAAAGAAAAGAGACAAAAACAAGTGCAGAAAACCACTTAGCATCTCCTCAGGCATGCTGGGAAATGTAGTGTCTTGTAGTGTTGTTGTTGGGAAATGTAGTGCATTGTAGTGGTGTTGTGAAATGAGGATTTGTGTATTGTTGTGACCTGGCAGTTGATGCTGCAGTATTCTGTGCTTGATGGCATGGAGTCCAGTGTAGGTGTAATATAGTGTTGTTGTTGTTGTTGTTGTTGTTGTTGTTGTTGATGGTGTATTGTGCCGTGTACTGTACTGTACATTAACCCATGAACACCACCTCCTCCATTATCCTCAGTCACATTTGTATCTCTCTTTAGAATCTACAGTTGGTATTCCGTTTTCAAAAACCAACTGTTTTTATCGTTAAACTGTACTGTATTTGACCCAGGCTGCCTGAACCCAGAATGAGGCCCACCGTCGTCCTGTTTATCCAGTTCACACTCATTTGGATTTGTGTTGTTAATATTCCCCCCAACACTTAGACTGAATGAATATGTCCCTCGTTACCAGGAGATATGTGCATTTTAATTAGAGATATGCTGGGGTGCCTCTTCAGTATTGTGTTTACAAGCAAACAATGACTTTTTCAAATGTTTTATGACTCACAAATGAGTCTAATGTGAGCCGTCGTTCACCACAGAGATGGATCCGGCCAACGAGCTTCGACCAACAAACAGACATCTAGTACAGCAATGCAGCGAACCCACATCTACACCAGGGGAGGCTGGTAGAGGTAGAAACCGGAGGACGGGCTCATAGTAATGTTTGGAACGGAATGAGGAATGGTAGCAAGCACGTTCCTCATTAGAATGAGCCCGTCCTCCGATTTCAACCTCCACTAGCCTCCCCTGATCTACACCCATTGGTTCGACCTCCAAGCATCCGAGGCTGAGAGACTTGCATGAGAGGAAGTAGCCTTTTATCTGAAAGTCATGTTAGGATAACAGCACCGCTGCCTCAGAACGTAACACCCCATTAAGCATCGCCATGCTTCTCCCCAGATCATCTCACTTCCTGAAACCTCACTTGGGAGGTGGAATCTTCGCTAACGGAAAGAGAGTTGTAACACGGTGTACCCCCCCCCCCCTCCCCTCCACCACCCACCCCCCTAACTCTACCCCCAACACCCCCCCAACCCTAACCCTCCCCTCCAACCCTAACCCTAAACCTAACCCTAACCCCCCTAACTCTACCCCCCCCACCCCCCCAACCCTAACCCTAACCCCCCCCCCCCCCCCCAACCCTAACCCCACCCCCCCTGTGTAGGTATGAGCCGGTCCATGAAGGACAAGGTGACAAAGCCCACTGCCATGGCTCAGGGCAGGGTGGCTCACATGATCGAGTGGCAGAGCTGGGGCATACCATCGGCCGGGCCGGAGGGGGGCGCGGGCCGGGCCAACCTGCAGCGGGAGAAGGAGAGGCGGATGGAGAACGATCTCTACAGCGACCTCAGCGACGGAGAAAAAGAGGCGCGGTTCGCTGCAGGTCAGAGTGAAAACGAGACGGTTCGATTTACCGAACCAAGTGTATCGGCTTTGAAGAGTTTTGTCACACAAAAATATAAATAGATTTCATCATTGTGGATGTCCTGCGTAGACAATAGAGGCCCAGGGACTATTCCCACCTGAATAAATGTTTACAAATCAAAAGCTAAAAATACAGCCTTCTAGTGAATCACGATTAGGAGAAAGACGTTTCACTCTGTGGAATGTCTCTCTGTCTGTGTCCCCCAGGGATTATGCAGCAGTTTGCCATCTCCCAGGCCACCCTGCTGGGATTCAACTCCTCTACGGATGGAGAGTCCAACCAGGGCAGCGTGGCCCAGCTCAGTGAGGTCAACCAGGAGAGCGTCACCAGCAGAGGTACAGGACTACAAATATGGTCGTCATATGACTACAAATATGGTTGTCATACGACTACAAATATGGTTGTCACAGGACTACAAAACATGGTTGCCGCATGACTACAAACATGGTTGCCATATGACTACAAATATGGTTGTCACTGGACTACAAAACACTGTTGCCATATGACTACAAACATGGTTGCCACATGACTACAAATATGGTTGCCATATGACAAAAAATATGGTTGCCACATGACTACAAATATGGCTGCCACAGGACTACAAACCAGACAACACCACTTATTGTATAATATATATCAGATCATCCAATATCACATTGTGTAATGCACTGAAAATAGAGAAGGACTAGAATTGTTGGAACATGTTAACTAAATTAGCAGGCAGGGTGACATTTTACAGCACACAGCGCTCAATTAATACACAGCACCACGTTCAGCTGGGCAAATATAATTAGTTACACTTCAACCATTTATGTACCAAAGGGAAAACGCACAACAACATATCTGTTATCCTTCCATTTCTAAACCCGGATCAAATTAACTTGTGAGCTCAACGTTCATGCTTTGTCACCTGCGGATCTCTACGTCGTACGGCTGACGGCTTTCAACTTGTTCACTCTGCTTTGATTGATGTCATTTCCTCCCGGTGTGACAGGCCCAGAGTGGAGCGTCAGCTGCTTTATTTAGTGTGAAGAAATGTTCTGTAAATGGCAGCTGTGGCCCGGGGCGGGGTGTTCAGCAGAGGTGTCTGACCTCGTTAGACCTTGAGGAGGCTGTAGGTCAACAGAAGGACTTAGCCTCGCTCTAATGAACACCAGCAGGGGAGGCTGGCCGAGGTGGAAGTCGGAGGAAGGGCTCATTGTAATGCATAGACTCTCCCAGCACTCTCTCCTCCTTTAATACCATCTCTCAAAACCCAGTTTTTTACTGACTTTTTTTACTGTGCTTTTGTTTTTACTTTTTATTTATCTATCTATTATTGCTCTCTCAATGAAATGTAGAGTACTGAGAAAAGCGTTATACTAAATAAATGCATTATTATTATTATTATTATTATATTATAATAATTATAATAATAATAATAATAAGGAATGGTATCAAGCACATGTGCACACAAGGAACTTAAAGTAAAGAAATCTCCACCTAACACCACGTGTCCCTATCCACCACTCTGTGACACCCAACTACTTCCATCGTGCTCTGACTTGAGCGTTAGCTTGTGTCTAACATAACATAGCCCTCATCCCTCCTCTCATCCCTCCTCTTCTCATCCCTCCTCTTCTCATCCCTCCATCCCTCACAGACCAGATGTTGCACCAGTCCACCGCCGACATGTGGCCACACACTTACGTCTCCCAGGGCCTCTACTGCCTCTCCTCCTCCGACGCCTGGGAGCCAATCAGCAACGAGCCCTCGGCCGTGGCCTCCCCTGCCGCCGGGCCCTACGTGGTGACGGGCGGGGCCCCCGGGGAGGGTTACGAGGGGGGCGCGGCGGGCTACGTCCTGCAGCAGCTCAACCTGCAGCAGCAGAACCAGCTCAACCTGCAGCAGCAGAACCAGCTCAACCTGCAGCAGCAGAACCAGCTCAACCTGCAGCAGCAGAACCAGCTCCACTTCCACCAGCAACAACAGCTGCTGCAGTACCAGCAGCAGCAGGTGAGGCCGGAGAAGCACTGCCCGTCAGGGGAGGCTGGTGGAGGTAGACATCGGAGGACGGGGCTCATTGTAATGCACAGAACGGAATGAGGAATGATATCAAACGCAACGCGTGTGCACAACTCATTAGGCTAGATGTAGTTGCTAAGCTAGTTGCTAAGAGTAATCTATGACTCATACCTCCCCGAGCTAGTGGCTCTTGGGTCATAGAGAGGTTGGTATGGTAGTGAAGGGACATGTTGTACCTGGAGTATATTTGAACCAACTGATTTGAACCCCCCCCCCCCATATGACCCCCCCATCCCTCCCACCCCCCCCCATCCCTCCCACTCCTGTGTTACCCCCCCCCCCCCACCCCCACCCCCCCCCCGTGTCCCCCCTTTCACAGTCAATGGAGCACAGGCTACAGAGCGCCTCCCACTCTCTCCAAGCCACGCCCAACAGCACGATCCACAGCCTAGGCCCGCCCACCCACCCCCGCCTGGCTGACCTATGGGGCGCAGGACAGCTGGAGGCCCACCAACTCGAGGTTGTCGGGCAGATGAGCGGGCCAATTGCAGACATGGTCGGTGGTGTGGTCAAGACGGTGGGGGAGGAGCCAGAAGCAGAGAGGGAATGCATTCCGGAGCAGCAGGAAGAGGAGGAGACTAAGGTTGTTGTTGAAGCGAATGTCTTTAACTTGTAGATAGTTGTTGTTGTTGTTGTTGTTGTTGTTGTGTGGTTTTATTTACGTTGCATATTATGCACATTACCTGGTATTATCTGGCAGCTAACTAGTTAGCTAGTTACAACTACTCTGTTTGAGCTAGCTGCAGACCATCACCCAGACAACCTATTGACTGATCCTCTAAAAATACAGATTGGTGGCCTCGGGGGGTCCAGTGGTCTAGCACCACGGCATGGGGTGGTTCAGTGGTCTAGCACCACGGCCTGGGGTGGTCCAGCACCATGGCCTGGGGTGGTCCAGTGGTCCAGCACCATGGCCTGGGGTGGTCCAGTGGTCCAGCACCATGGCCTGGGGTGGTCTAGTGGTCTAGCACCACGGCATGGGGTGGTCCAGTGGTCTAGCACCATGGCCTGGGGTGGTCCAGTGGTCTACAGTGCACACAAGTCCTTGTCAGCATGGGTTAGAATCCAGCCATTGCCCTGCTGACATACCCTAACCCTTACGTTCCTGTCACTCTTTATATATATATATATTTACCACAAAAAAAATAAAATAAACGTAAAAAATACAGATAGCCTTCCAGTCCCAGATTGAGGATGGTAAACCTTTCTCCTTCCCTGTTTTCACAGGACGAGGTTACGTTAACCTTAGACCCAGAGCCCGTTACCCTGACCCCGTCCCCGCTTCGAGGAGAAAAGACCCCAACGAGCGATAGGAGTCCAGGGCTAGTGCCTGCTGTCGCTGTGGACCGCTCACCCTTCGATGTCACGCCCTGCCTCGTCCAATCACTAGAGGAGAAGGAGGCGGAGGCGGAGGAGGCGTCCATCGTCATGGTGACGAACTGAGGGTCACAGACGGCCAGACACAGAGACTGACGCACAGGAAATACTTATCGAATAATCAACCTATCAAGCTATTCTACTACCCCCCTCCTTGGTATTTACCCACTCTGAGACAGAGGAACAACACAAAGACCTTTTCAGAGAAGAAGAATGTGTTGTGTACAATGACCGATGATGTGGGAAGAGAAGCCGCAGGAGAACGTGGAGACTTCACTCACTGACTAATGAAACCAAGACTTTGTTTTTGTGACACAGAACCGGAGAAAAGGAAGGACAGAGATGAGAGGATTAAGAAAGGAAGGATAGAAGGATGGACAGAGATGAGAGGATTGAGAAAGGAAGGATAGAAGGATGGACAGAGATGAGAGGATTGAGAAAGGAAGGATAGAAGGATGGATAGAAGGAAGGATAGAAGGATGGACAGAGATGAGAGGATTGAGAAAGCAAGGATAGAAGGATGGACAGAGATGAGAGGATTGAGAAAGGAAGGATAGAAGGATGGACAGAGATGAGAGGATTGAGAAAGGAAGGATAGAAGGATGGATAGAAGGAAGGATAGAAGGATGGACAGAGATGAGAGGATTGAGAAAGGAAGGATAGAAGGATGGATAGAAGGAAGGATAGAAGGATGGACAGACCAGTATGATCCAGTGAATCCAGAAACAAACCAAAAGAACGTGCATGCTGTTTAAAGTGATTCCACTCCTACGGTACGGTACGTTACAGTATTCATTACTCAAAATAATAACATATAATGATGATTTTTGTAATAACACAAGAAAGCCACTGAACTAATATGTATTTGTATGTATGTATGTATGTATGTATGTATGAATGTATGTATGTACTGTACTGTATGTATGTACCAGAGGAGGCTGGTGGAGGTAGAAATCAGAGGACAGGCTCATTGTAAATCATGGAACCATGAGGAATGGTCCTCCGATTTCTACCTCCTCTGGTGTGTACATATGTGTGTAAGAATGACTCTACAGTGCACAGTATATGGACTGTATGTATGTAAAAAATATTATCCAAAAGATGGCTCCGCTGTTGTTCATTTGTCCGCCACACACACACACACACACACACACACACACACACACACACACACACACACACACAGCTAACTTTAGCCACCACTAACAAAAAAATCGATGGGAGTGATCTGGATCCAAAATGTTTTTTTCATCACCTCAAAGCGACCTCCAACCATGTCATCTGAGGTGGCTGAGGAGAGGTCATCTGAGGTCACGTGGCTGAGGAGAGGTCATCTGAGGAGAGGTCATCTGAGTAGAGGTCATCTGAGGTCACGTGGCTGAGGAGAGGTCATCTGAGGAGAGGTCATCTGAGGAGAGGTCATCTGAGTAGAGGTCATCTGAGGTCACGTGGCTGAGGAGAGGTCATCTGAGGTCACGTGGCTGAGGAGACGTCTATTTCTGAGCCCCCACCATTCCCATTGATGTTTTGTTAGCTGAAGTTATTAGTGGCTATTTAAACAACCCAGAACCATGGATTAAAGATCTCCTGGTCCATAGACTTCTTTCATGGTAAGGAACCATCTGACAATAAGTTGAAAAATCCTGAACCAACCCTTTAATCGCTGGCCACATGATATATTCAGTGCCCTGCGTAAGTAATGGGACAGTTCAATTGGATCCAAACTTTTGCAGTGTAGAGCGAAAAAAAAAAAATGCTTCACTGTCCCATTACTTACGCACTGTAGTCCATGTGTGTTTGATATCATTCCCTTCCATGCATTACAATGAGCCCGTCCTTATTGCTAGTTATGAGTTGTCATTGGAAACCATATGTATCAACAATCATGATGACAAGAAAGTATATAAGCATATAAGTTAACAACCTTTATTTCCTACAATATTCATCGTTTTTACATTCTGAGAATATTCAACTCTACGAAAAGATAATTAAAATAAATAAATACACAACGAAAGATGGACACATCACAAACATGTACTCACATACCTGATCATACCTGTACATCCAAACAACACACAGACAAAATGACACATAAATCATCTTCACTAACAGACAATAGAAAATCCTCTGACCAACATCTGCAGGTTTAAAGACATCGGGTGCAACCTGAGGAACAGTTTGAAGGAGAGAGAGAGAGAGAGAGAGAAAGAGAGAGAGAGAGAGAGAGAGAGAGAGAGAGAGAGAGAGAGAGAGAGAAATGAAAGGGGGATCATGATTGAGCAGAGAGAGACGTCAGGACATAATTCACCTCTTATCAAATAAAACCTCTCACACCCTTGTTCTGTTGTCCTCTGTGCTCAGTGTAAATAATAACTAGAACCAAAATCATCAGCATGTATGTGGGGGGGCGGTGGCGGGGGGGCGCAGATGTTCATTTAGAGCTGCAACTTCATTAAGTACACAATCTCTGGCATCATTACATGCAGTTGGCTGCTAGCATTCTCATCTGTCAAGCCAGCGTGGTGATAACAGGATCTCCTCAGGTCTACTGTCCGCTCTCGGAGCATCACTGGCAGCCAGCGCAGTAAACCAATGACGCAAAAGATCATCTTTAAGGCATTCTGGGACACTTGCATCATTTGGCTTAACGCTAGCATGTTAGCACTAGCATGTTAGTGGTTAAATTGCGGTCACTTCCTCGGAATAGAAGTTTGTGGCAACGGCGCAAGTATAAACTGTTGTCCTGGGAACAATTCCTCCCACTTCCAACGACGATAAGGGGATGAAAAGAAAATTATAATTAATTACAGGAATAAGTTTTCTTGTTTTTTTTTGCCCAGTCACCACCCTTAAGTTTAGTCTTAAACTATCCAGACAACTTCTTGTGGATTCACAGACATGAAGAGAGGAGAGAGGGAGTGAGAAAGAAAGAAAGAAAGAAAGAAAGAAAGAAAGAAAGAGAAAGAAGAGACGGATAAAAGATAAGATAATTCACACCATTAAAAAAAAAAATAATGTTATAAAAAAAGAATCACTCTGTCTAAGTGCTAAATGGGCTCCTCTTCCTCACTCTCCTCCTCTTCATCATGCTGCTCCAGCACGGGGCGGAGGGAGGAGAGAGGGATGGAGGGGGGGGAGGAGGGGGGCAGGGAGGGGCTGCTGTTGCTGCTGCTGATGCTGCCAGTCCCTGTGCTGCTCGTGCTGCTGCTGTTCTCCTCCACCACCTCCCTCCTCACTCCCTCTATCCACACCTCCATCTCCTCCTCTGCCTTCTTGGGGGGTGAAGGGGGCGCGGGGGGGGCGGCGGCCGGAACGACGGCCGGGGCGGAGAAGGGCGAGGTGTGGGCGGAGGGGGAGGCCGGGGAGGAGGGGGCCGAGGAGGGCTGGGGGGGCTTGGCAGACTTTCGGGTGGTGGCGCGGAAGCTGGCCAGGGGCGGGCGTAGACGGACCCCGCTGCGTGTGGAGCCCTCGATGGCTTTTTGGAGCTGAGAGAGGAGGTGGGGGGTGGGGGGAGGGAGGAGGGAGGGGGTAGGGTGAGAGGGAGTAATGGGTAGGGTGGGAGGGAGAGGGGGGTAGGGTGGGAGGGAGTACGGGGTAGGGTGGGAGGGAGAGGGGGGGTGGGGTGGGAGGGAGAGAGGAGTAGGAGGGAGAGAGGAGTAGGGGGGAGAGGGGGGGTAGGGGTAGACATGAGAAAGCTTGTAAAATAAGTTACCAAACAAGGAATGGAAGGAATCGAATACTTTACTAAAAAGAACAAAAGAACGAGAGAGAGAAGAGAGAGAGAAGAAGAGACAGAAGAAGGAGAGAGAGAGAAGAGAGAGAAGAAGAGAGAGAGAAGAGAGAGAAGACGACAGACAGTTCTTTGGTTACCTCTTTGAGGGCCACCACCCCCACCAGCTTCCCTATGCTGGTGACGTACGCGTGGCTGAGGCCCAGTAAGGAGAACAGCGTGTGAGTCTGGGACGGGGGGGAGAAAAGGTCAGAGGTCACGTGAGGCACACCTCCACTGCCCTAGGCTCCAGGGGAGGCTGGTGGAGGTAGAAATCGGAGGACGGGCTGATTGTAATGCACAGAACGGAATGAGGAACGGCATCAACACACACGTCCTCCGATTTCTGCCTCCACCAGCCTCCCCTGATAGGTTCCCATTCAAACATGGCTTCGTAAAAAAAGTGAATCCTATTGGTTGCGTTTCGATTGTGTCTAGACATGATATCATCGGCCCAGGCTCCGCCCACCTTGTGTAACGACGTCCTCTCCACCAGCTGGAAGGGGGAGGGATCTATTCGGATTTGATCGATTTCCATTGGCTTATCCATCTCTGATTCCTCCCACGCTTTGATCTGCACCAGCCAATAAGAAACAAGGTCAACTGCTTGGGACACTGTCATTGGCTGCCACAACTGCCGTCACATAACAGAGACATTCCCCATGGAATGAGGCGCCTTTAGACGTCAGATGTGTTGGTTAGAGATTTAGGGTTGTTGACCCTTTTTGACCCTCTAATGGATTTCGACCAGGGGGAGGCTGGTGGAGGTAGAAATTGGAGGACGGGCTCATTGTAATGCATGGAACGGAATGAGGAACAGTGCCGTTGTGTTTGACGCCATCGTTGTGTTCGATACCGTTCCTCATTCCATTCCACGCATTACAATGAGCCCGTCCTCCGATTTCTGCCTCCACCAGCCTCCCCTGGTTTCGACATATTATCCCAGACTCCCTCAGACAAGGACAAAACTGTTTGAAGAATTCCAAGGTAGCCCACTGTAATCATTTGGGGTGCGGGTGAGAGTGGAATGCCTGTGAGAGCGTTAGCATGCGTTAGCATGGTGCTGAGGGACTTCAGTTACCTCCTCTGCAGTCATGGTGTCAGAGAGGGGAGGAGGGGACGGCTCCTGGAGAGAAGGAGAGGAAACACGCTTTAGATTAGACACTTTCCAAACAGACAAGGTCATACAACAATGCATCTTTTTTCAAATCAAATCAAATCAAATCAAATCAAATCAAAGTGTATTCATTATGTGCAGAATTCAGCTGTAAACGTACTATGAGATGCTTATTACGATCGACCTCTCAACAGGGTAGTTAAATACAAGGATAGAAATCCAATACAAATAAAATAATAACAAAACAGTACACAGATATCTATATCTATATCTATATCTATATCTATATCTATATATATATATAATATACCAAGTAATGATAATTAATGTGAGAATAACATGATATTATATGTAATAATATGTGCACTATTTGGTTGAGTTCAATATAAACATGACATCTGCAGCTGCCTGACCAAGGATTTACTTTCTGTGTTTGCTTTTTAAAACCCAAAGGGGTTCTACACTACATGGAACCCAAAGGGGTTCTTCAAAGGGTTCTCCCTCAGAGACAACCAAAGAGCCCTTTTAGAACCCTGTTTTTCAAAGAGGTATTATTAAGTATTATAATATGTTTCAAGAGCTAGAAAACATTAATTATGCATATCCTCCATATAACATATCCATTTAACATATCCCTGACCGGTTTTATCTGCATTCTACATGAGTAACATGAAGACACAACCAGATAGCTTCTGCCAAGCAAACAGCAACATCCTCCTTGTTTCATTAGCTGGGTCCATGTTTGTCTGCAGAGCGTGTCTGAACAATATCAATCAGCAATGTGTGTGTATTCATGTGTCAATCAATCAATAAGATAAGGGCATATGTCCACATAGAAAGCAGGGTGTGTAATGAGATTCAGAGCACGCAAATCATGGATAAATATTTGCATTTCCCTTCTGAAACTGTGATTTTTGATGGAGCCGCCGCGGACGGGAGACATTTACATTCTACAGCTCATTATTCCTGGCAATTTATTTCCTGCTGAATTCTTGGCTCTCCGAATATATTGTTTATAAGGGCCTTTGGGTGCACAGACAGACAGACAAACACACAGACAGACACACACACACACACACACACACACACACACACACACACACACACACAGACAGACAGACAGACAGACAGACAGACAGACAGACAGACAGACAGACAGACAGACACAGACAGACAGACAGACAGACAGACAGACAGACAGACAGACAGACAGACAGACAGACAGATACCATTCCTCATTCCCTTCCATGCATTCAAATGGGCACTGAGCCTGCCCTCCCCAGGAGCAGTCTGGAGGTTACCTGCCCTCCCCAGGAGCACAATCTGGAGGTTACCTGACCTCCCCAGGAGCACAGTCTGGAGGTTACCTGACCTCCCCAGGAGCACAGTCTGGAGGTTACCTGACCTCCCCAGGAGCACAGTCTGGAGGTTACCTGCCCTCCCCAGGAGCACAGTCTGGAGGTTACCTGCCCTCCCCAGGAGCAGTCTGGAGGTTACCTGCCCTCCCCAGGAGCAGTCTGGAGGTTACCTGCCCTCCCCAGGAGCAGTCTGGAGGTTACCTGCCCTCCCCAGGAGCAGTCTGGAGGTTACCTGCCCTCCCCAGGAGCAGTCTGGAGGTTACCTGTGTCTGCTCTGCCTGTCCGTCCCGGGGGGAGAAGAGGTTCCTCAGAGTTCTCCTAACCGACTGGAGAGGACCCTTAGGGTTCGGGTTGTCTGAGGGGAAAGGTCATAGGTCAGGGGTTAGGGTTAGGGTTGTCTGAGGGGAGAGAGGGGAAAGGTCATAGGTCAGGGGTTAGGGTTAGTTAGTAAATTCGAGATTAAATTTAAACTATCATTTTCAGGAAAATGGGCGGGGGAAATGACGCTTATAGCATACCTGGCTCCGTGTGATTGGACGAGGGCTGAACGTACCTGGGGCTGTGTGATTGGAGGAGGGCTCGGGGGGTCTAGGGGAGGGCAGGGGTCCGTTCCGCTCCTCCTGCATCGGGGGCCTCTGATTGGTCAAGACACTCTCACAGTTGGAAACATTCCATCATAAGATAGGCTCTCGTTCACAATGTAAGACTGAATTGTAACTGCTGAATTATACAAGCTCTGTTGATAACCATGTAGGCCAGGGGAGGCTGGTGGAGGTAGAAATCGGAGGATCCTAAATCCATTCCATATGTTACAATGAGCCCGTCCTCCGATTTCTACCTCCACCAGCCTCCACTATTGGTGTATCTGTATGTATGCGTGCTTACTGTGTGTGCGTGTCTGTGTGTGTGTGTCTGTCTGTCTGTCTGTCTGTGTGTGTGTGTGTGTGTGTGTGTGTGTGTGTGTGTGTGTGTGTGCGTGCGTGTGTGTGTATGTATGTATGCATGCATGTCTGTGTGTGTTTGTCTGTCTGTGTGCATGTGTGTGTGTGTGTGTGTGTGTGTGTGTGTGTGTGTGCATGTGTGTGTGTGTGTGTGTGTGTGTGTGTGTATGTGTGTGTGCATGTGCATGTGTGTCTGACTGTGTGTGTGTGTGTGTGTGTGTGAGTGTGTGTGTGTGTGTGTGTGTGTGTGAGTGTGTGTGTGTGTGTGTATGTGTGTGTGCCATGCACCTTCTCAGACGGACCTTATCTCCGCTCTCCTCCTCCTCTTCATCGACGAAGGCGAAGGACTCCCAGCTGTCCTTGGTGTACAGATTCTGCTCCTGTAGGCTCCGCCCCTGCATCATGACCCGCCTCTCGGCGCAAAGCCACCAATCACAGAGAGCCAGGAGCTCCGACTGCTCGATGGAACCCAATAGGATCATAGAATCTACAGAGTGATTGACATGAGCGATCGACCACTCAGAAATGTACCGTAAGATGTGCTTACTGCAGGGGAGGCTGGCGGAGGTAGAAATCGGAGGACAGGCTCGTTGTAATGCACGGAACAGAATAAGGAACGGTATGAAACACATTCCTCGTTCCGTTCCGTGCATTACAACGAGCCTGTCCTCCGATTTCTACCTCTGCCAGCCTCCCTAGATTACTGTAATCTAGTGTAACACGCTCAAAAAACAAACCGCTTTACCTTTTGAGTCGACCAGTGGGATGGTTTTGAGCGAGGTGGAGTCCAGCAGGTGCATCAGCTCTCTGTAGGTCGACTGTGATGACACAAACTTCACCTTCCTCACCATGATGTCCTCCACAAAGATGTTATACTGGCTGTAAGCAAGACAGAGGGAGAGATCATTCACTCACGCCACTCACGATCACCGTCAAAAACCATGCGGGGGGGGGCGGCCATTTTGGCTCCGAAAACTCAATTGTTTCGGATGGACCGCGGAGCCAACATGTCGCTGCCCGGGTCTGGGGTCTGCTTGTCTTTCTCTGCACACCTGATGTGTCCAAAGCCGAGTTCGGGGAGGTAAGGCAGTTTCTTGACCTGGATGATGGAGTCGTAGAGGGAGGGCTGCAGGCCCTGAGCCACCATGTTGGCCAGGATCACAGCCACCATCATGGGCAGGATGTGGGAGATCTGGCCCGTCAGCTCGAAGCAGATCACCGCCGTGGAGACCGTGTGAGTGACGGCGCCCGTTAACGCAGCCGCCCCTGGGGGAGGAAGGGGGAGGGGGGGGAGGCAGGGAGGAGGCAGGGGGAGGGGATGCAGGGGAGGCAGAGGCAGGGGGAGGCAGGGAGGAGGCAGGGGGAGGGGATGCAAAGGGAGGGAGAGGCAGGGGGAAAGGGGGGGGAGGCAGGGAGGGGGTGGGGGGGCGGTGGAGCAGGGGGAGAAGGGGAGGAGGGAGAAAGAGGGAGGGGAGGGAGAGAAATATATAAGAGAATGTGCAAGGGGGGAGGGGTGGGTGAGAAAGGTGATGGGTTGGGCTGGGGGGAGATGGAGGGATGCAGTAGGGAGTGAAGGAGGGGATATACAGTATAGTACACAGTCAAGGAACTAGGCATAGAGCTGAGGTTAGGCAGGGGGGTGGGGGAGGGGGTGGAGGGGGGGATATACAGTATAGTACACAGTCAAGGAACAAGGCAGAGAGCTGAGGTTAGGCAGGGGGGTGGGGGAGGGGGTGGAGGGGGGGGCAAGACAGAGGGTTAGCAGGGGAGGCCGGTGGAGGTAGAAATCGGAGGATGGGCTCATTGTGATGCATGGGATGGAATGAGCAACACCATTCCTTATTCGATTCCATTTATTACAATGGCCTCCGATTTCTACCTCCACCAGCCTCCCCTGGTGAGCAGGTACTCTACATCACGGAGAGGCAGGGTTGGAGGGCAGGATGATGGAGGGAAGAATCGGCACGTGGGAATAGAGAGGGACGAAAGGGTAAAAGGGGGTTGGAATGAGAGCGTAAACAGGAGGGGGAGGGGGGGTTTGTAGGGCAAGAGGGAAGAAGATGGATGAGTTGAATGGAAGAGCAGGTTTATGGGTCAGTGAGATGACACAGGAGGGAAGGAGGGAGGAGGAGGGAGGAGGAGGAGAGGAGGAGAGGAGGAGGGAGGAGGAGAGGAGGAGGGAGGAGGAGGAGAGGAGGAGGGAGGGGGAGGGAGGAGGAGGGGAGGGGGAACAGAGAGTGACATGTCACTATCACAGGTGGACTGCAAGGAGGGAGGGGGAGGAGGAGGGGGGAGAAGGAGAGGGGGATGGAGGGAGGAGGAGGAGGAGGAAGAGGAGGAGGGGGAGGAGAGACTGACCAATCACAGCGTACCCTCCCGGGATGATGCGGTACAAGATGCCGTCAAACAGAATCCCGTGAGGGAAGAGAGCGGCCATGATCTCCCCCACCAGCCGGCCGAAGGAGGCCCCTGGGGAAGAGAGGGGACGGGGGAGGTCAGGGGAGGCTGGTGGAGGTAGAAATCGGAGGACGGGCTCATTGTAATGCATGGGCCGGAATGAGGAATGGTATCAAACACACGCTCATAATAGTAATGTGTGTTTGATACCGTTCCTCGTTCTGTTCCGTGCATTACAATGAGCCCGTCCTCCGATTTCTACCTCCACCAGCCTCCCCTGGTGTAATGTCATGTTTCTAATGGTCTTATGTAGGCAATCTGACCTTTGTGCTACTCTCATTGTTCATTTGACCTTCTACCAAAGCACCTGTTTATAGGTGTGCCTGACAAGTGATTGTTTCAGCCTAAATTATCTTTGACATCTTTGTCGCAAAGATACGCTGATTTAAATGTCCTTCGTACGTACGTTATTATAAACACGGCATATTAAATATCACCGTCGAACAAAACCGTCACCGTCAAACAAGACAACCCTTTAAATGTGAGAATCAAACCAGGCGTGGCGTTTGGGTTTATAACAAAAACAGAGAGATAAACATCGCCTCGCTTTTACTGACGGTGCTTTTAGTATTTTAGTCATTCGGCTAAGCTTTTAGCTTATCATGTTTTTTTTATAACATTTGAGCTTTTATCTACCAGTCTCTACAGTTCTCCCTCGTTCTCGGCTGTGACGGTTCTAAAGTCCCATGGCTCATACTCTCGTCCTCCTATGTTGCTACTTGCAAGCAGTGGTGGCCCCCAAACCCCCAAACCCCCAAACCCCCAGTGGTGGCCCCCAAACCCCCAAACCCCCAAACCCCCAGTGGTGGCCCCCAAACCCCCAAACCCCCAAACCCCCAGTGGTGGCCCCCAAACCCCCAAACCCCCAGTGGTGGCCCCCAAACCCCCAAACCCCCAAACCCCCAGTGGTGGCCCCCAAACCCCCAAACCCCCAAACCCCCAGTGGTGGCCCCCAAACCCCCAAACCCCCAGTGGTGGCCCCCAAACCTCCAGTGGTGGCCCCCAAACCCCCAAACCCCCAAACCCCCAGTGGTGGCCCCCAAACCCCCAAACCCCCAGTGGTGGCCCCCAAACCCCCAAACCCCCAGTGGTGGCCCCCAAACCTCCAGTGGTGGCCCCCAAACCCCCAAACCCCCAAACCCCCAGTGGTGGCCCCCAAACCCCCAGTGGTGGCCCCCAAACCCCCAAACCCCCAGTGGTGGCCCCCAAACCCCCAGTGGTGGCCCCCAAACCCCCAAACCCCCAAACCCCCACACGATCACTCCTCCCTTCCACCTCGGCTGCCCGCCTGGCACCGCCGCCTCTACCAAATCTCTCGGCTCTGTAATTTCTTCACATGGTTTCTCCTACCACACCTACGCAGATGACACTCAACTTTTTCTCTCCTTCCCCCCTTCTGACTCACAGGTGGCAACACGTGTCTCGGCATGTCTTGCAGACATTTCTGCTTGGATGTCAGCCCACCACCTCAAGCTCAACCTCGACAAGACTGAGCTGCTCTTCCTCCCAGGGAAAGCCTGCCCTCTCCAAGACTTCTCCATCACAGTAGAGAACTCTACTTTGACCTCCTCCCATACAGCCAAGAACCTTGGGGTGATCCTTGACAACCACTTATCCTGTGTGGCGAACATCCCAGCGACAGCACGCTCCTGTAGATTCTTCCTCTACAACATCAGAAGGATACATCCATTCCTGACCAGAGAAGCAGGACAACTTTTGGTCCAAAAACATAAACCTCTTAATCTCTCGCTTGATTACTGCAACGCAGTGTTGGCGGTCTCCCCGCCTCCGCCATCAGACCTCTGCTCATCCAGAACGCTGCCGCTCGTCTGGTGTTCAATCTCCCCAAATTCTCCCATGTCACTCCCCTCCTCCGCACCCTCCACTGGCTCCCGGTAGCAGCTCGCATCAGAGCTCCCCACCACTGTCAGGACTGCAGAGTCACTACCCCCCCTGTACTAACCCCAACCCTAGAGACCTCTTCACCCCCACTACCCCCCTGTACAAGTTCTCTCCTGTTAATAAAAATAAATAAATAAATAAATAAATAAAAAGGCTTCTGGCATTACGACTGCCAATGGCCCCTGGTGTGAGCATTGATTACTTTGTCTTATGGTGACTGATGGATAGATGATTCACTTACTTAAACAAATGTATTTATTGTAAGTCACTTTGGATAAAGGCGTCTAGCTAAATGCCATAAATGTAAATGTAAATGTAATGTTTCATCTTGTTGTTTTTTAATAGTTTTTATTCGTACTCATCTGTGTATGAAATGTGTTTTATAAATAAAGTTTGGTTTGATTCAACTACCGAGTATGAACACAGGCATGAAGGCTCCAGAGGGGATGGGCATCGTCGTGGAAACAGCAGACATCCAGAACTGTGGGGAAGAGGAGAGTCAGCAGAGTCAGGTAGTCCTTCAGAAGGAATCTCTCTTTCTGAAGATTCTATCACACTTCAATGTGGTACTGACTCAAACCATCCCTGAAAACCTGTCTTTTTAAACTTGATTTTGATCTTTTTACTATTTTTACTGAAGCTTTCAATGACAGTTCCCTAAGAATATTATCATGGTGAGGTGCAACCTGAAACCCAATGGGAGGGCGCCCTGCGGATAGGGGGCCTTCTCAGAGCACCCTAATCCCCTCCACACAGTCGATGCCTCCACATTTACTCAAGTGTGATTCTGCTGGATTACATTTCCACTACAGGCCTCTCACAGCCTGGAGGCCCGGAGGCCGGCTCCTCTGAGAGGAACGACTCCGACTCAGGGGAGGCTGGCGGAGATGGAAGTCGGAGGACAGGCTCATTGTAATAGAATGCAATGCATAGCATGTTGTCAAATAACATTCCTCATTATGTTCCATGCATTACAGTGAGCCCAGCCTCTGTTTTCTACCTCCACCAGCCTCCCCTGGTCAAACTGCAATCTGTGAACTGATGCCAGGAGTAGAGAGCACTGGGGGGCGGGGCCCCGGGGGGCACCTTCATGAGGAAGAAGAGGAGGAGGACGATGAAGACACTGACGTCGGGGTGGAGCCAGGTGGCCGAGGCCCCCAGGCCGGGGGGAGGGGGGGACCCCCAGATCTTAGTCCATGTGAAGTTGTCAAACAGGGAGTTGAGGCACTCTCTCGGCATCAGCTGGAAGAGGAGGAGAGGAGGAGAGAAGAGGAGGAGAGGAGAGGAGAGGAAGAGAGAATGAGAGGAGGAGAGGAGGAGAGAAGGAGAGGAGGAGAGGAGAGGAGGAGAGGAGAGGAGGAGAGGAGGAGAGAATGAGAGGAGGAGAGGAGAGGAGGAGATTGAAAGGGTGAGAAGAAGAGATGAGAGATGAAGGATAGTTTGGCAGTGCAGATATGCTAGCTAACTTACAGTACAGTATATACTTTCATAACAAATTGTTTGAAACATTTGTGGCCAAATCACCTCAAAGTAACTTCCAACCATGAGAGATGAGTTTCTCCTGGTCCTCTCAGACTTATTTCAAGGTAAGGGACTATCTGACGATAAGATGAAAAATCCTGAACCAGCCCTTTAAATCTAAAAGCGCATAAATCACCTGCATCTTCACACGTATGTCACAAGCAGAGGAACATGGATGTCACGTGTATGTCACATGTGTGTCACCAGAAGAGTTCCTCCCAGTAACTGTGACAGTGTCACCGTTGCCCAAGCAACATCTTTACCTCCTAAATGAGTCCCCAAGCCGGTTCACAACGCTGCTGACATACACCTGTCACCTCGAGGTGAAGACGCCTTCACACACAGGTGTTGCTGCTCGAACACACACCTCACACACACACCTTGATGGTGCTGAGAAGGCTATTTGGAGCGTCTGAAAAACACACTATTCACCTGAAACTATTTGTGGATGTGGGAACAATGAAAACAATGAAACTCAGTGGGAGATATCTCCTTAATACCCAGGTGATGGGGAATATCTCCTTAATACCCAGGTGATGGGGAATATGTCCTTAATACCCAGGTGATGGGGAATATCTCCTTAATACCCAGGTGATGGGGAATATGTCCTTAATACCCAGGTATGAGAGAAGCTCATCTTTCATTCCTGTGACCCCGTGTTCATCTGGGGAGGCTGGTGGAGGTAGAAATCGGAGGACGGGGTCGTTGTAATGCGTGGAATGGAATGAGGAACGGTGTCAAACTGTTCCTCGTTCCGTTCCATGCATTCGAATAAACCCGTCCTCCGATTTCTACCTCCACCAGCCTCCACTGAGAGGAGTAGATCATAGTAGCATACAAGCGATTCAAAACATTGGATTGTTGTGTTCCCAAGTTAAAGGGGCACTACAACAGAGAACGGTATCACACAGACGGACAAAACACAACAAACTAAAGAAGGTTTGAACTCTGACCTCTCCGGCCATGAACTGGCCAAATCCAGGGGGAAAGGTCAAGGTGGTGATCACCAAGGTTACCACACCCGGGAAGATCAGTCGGCTAGGGAGAGAAGGGTCGTTAGAAACAATCGTCTCACTCGTTCTGCAAGTCAGACATTGACCTCTTGTCCTTCTCTGTGTAACTCTATGTACCAATGCCCTCAGTGTAATTCCACCCATGCCCTTCTTCCTCTTGTGTGAATGGTACCAAACACGTTTGATACTTTTCCTCATTCCGTTCCATTCATTACAATGAACCCGTTCTCCAGTTTCTACCTCCACCAGCCTCGCCTTATACTAGTTCCTCCTGGTCTGTGGGGCTGATGTCAGCCTTCGTGACCCTGATTTCTCCTGACATCTAGACAGGCTGCCTACTGCCAAAAGCTTTGTTATCTAGACGAATAAATCAATCAAGCAAGTCCACTAAGACATTGTTAGTCGACTAAGACCAGCAAGCCATGAATTTAGGCCAGGGGAGGCTGGTGGAGGAAGAAATCGGAGGACGGGCTCATTGTAATGCATGGAACGGAATGAGGAACGTCCTGTGTTTGATACCATTCCTCATTCCGTTCCATGATTACAGTGAGCATGTTCATTCTTCTGAAACCGAGTCGACCCCCCCCCCCCCCCCCCCCCCCGAGCGTCTCACTGTCTGGTCAGGAATCGGGTCATGGTACTGGGCCTCCTCATGAACAGAACCACCTGGCGGTTCAGGTAGACGAAGAAGGCACCGAGGAACCCACAGGAGATCCTGCAGAGAGACCCGTCAGAACCGTCAGAACCTCAGTACCCCGGTCGACACAAGCCAGAGCAAGCAGAACCATTCACAGCATTTCAATGGAAACAATCATTAAAGAACTGCCAGGGAGGAGGTTCTGATATGATATGATCTGATAGCAGTACTGTGAGCTCCCTCTGAAATTCAGCGGTGTTCTGTAATGTGTTTTTTTTATGTAATGTGTTCTTTGTTATTAAAATAACAACAACAAATGTCTCAGTGCCTCCAAAATAGCTTTGTGGGCTTACATTCCATGGATTGTAGTGTCTTTGAGTACTGAGAAAAGCACTATACAAAAGTATAGTGATAAATGCCTTATTATTATTATTATTATTATTATTATTATTATTATTATTATCATCAGTATACTGCAGACCAGGGGAGGCTAGTGGAGGTAGAAATCAGAGGACGGGCTCATTGCCTATCCCACATTCCACATTCTGTTCCATGCATTACAATGTCCGCCTGTCCTCTGATTTCTACCTCCACCAGCCTCCCCTGCTCTAGCCTCTGTGTTGGTGTTGGGATGTGAACAGACAACAACACCCGGTGTGCTCCCTCACCCCGTACGCTACGCTCGCTCGCCCCATTCTCTCACCCGATGATGGCGAACGCCGGCAGCTCCTGGAGGTCGAAGGGGAAGTCCATACGGAACTTGGTGCGGAAGAGAGCAGAGATGGTGACTGAGGAGGAGAGGGGGAGGGAGGGAGGGAGGGAGGGAGGGAGAGAGAGAGAGAGAGAGAGAGAGACAGAGAGAGAGAGAGAGAGAAAGAGAGAGAGAAGAGAGAGAGGGAGAGGGAAAGAGAAAGAGAGAAAGAGAGAGAGAGAGGGAGAGGGAAAGAGAGAGAGAGAGAGAGAGAGGGAGAGGGAAAGAGAAAGAGAGAAAGAGAGAGAGAGAGGGAGAGGGAAAGAGAGAGAAGGGTCTCAGTTGTTTTACCTTCATCGAGCTATGGTGATGGTCAGATTGTGTCTCAATGCTGTTAGTGGAAACAGCGCCCTCTAGCTTAACTCTGGTGTGTTACAGTATTATTATTGGACACACATTGCAAAATATTATTTTAGACCTTTATTTATACAGGGGTGTCCCACTGAGACCATGGTCTCTTTTTCAGGGGAGCCCTGATTGCATTCAAATACATTCCATTAAATTAGCCTACTGCAAACAATGCATCACATAAAATTACTATACATTACATTAGCCGACATAACACAACAATTTCACACACTCCTCAGATGACAGATAGTCACAAGAGAGTCTTTCGTTTTGAAGGTTATTCCAGGTATTCGGGGCACAAAACGTAAAGGCCGATTTACCCAGCTCACTATAATATAAAAGTGTCTAAAAAATCCTAAGAAAACCTAAAATCAACATGACCTTAGTTGTCGTACGAGCTCTGTCATCCCTCCTCTACTCACCAGCGTCTTTGTTAAACACGGACAGCACTCTGAAGATGAAGGCACTGAAGGTAGCAGCGAAGTAGCCCCTCCAGTAGTTCCTCACAGCGAAGTATGTGGAGGTCACCTCTATGCTGAACAGGACCCCTGGGAGACGGGGGGGCAGAGAAACACAGGCACACTGTCTGTCAAAAAGAGAAGGGGGTGTTAGAAAATGTGAGCCGAGGCCTACGGAGAAAGGTACTGAAGCAGTGTGTTTAATAACGTTAGAAATGTGAGAGAGTGAATGGAGAAAGGTACTGAAGCAGATGATGTCATAACTTTATATAGATGTGTGAGAGAGAGAATGGAGAGAATGTGAGACAGAGAGTGAATGGATGAAAGAGAAAAAGAAAGACTAGGTACCTCCAAGCGGGGTCCCAAAGCAGCAACCCACCCCCACAGCACAGCCTACTGTCAGGATGTCTGTGTAACAGTAGGGGCTCTACTGACCCAGAGAGAGGGAAGGAGAGGGAGAGAGGGGAGGAGGGGGAGGGAGGGAGGGAGGGAGGGGGGAGAGGGAGGGGGGGAAGAGAGAGGGAGGGGAGGGAGGGGAGGAAGAGGGAGAGAGAGAGAGAGAGGGAGAGAGAGAGAGAAAGAGGGGGGGGGGAGAAGATCATGTCAATGAAACAAGCCTGACAAATAATAAGGCTGTACCTGTACTGTACGTTGTGGACCATATCTCCTGAGAATCACTCTCGTTAGGATAAATGGTCTACTCACGGGTTACTACCTCTTAAACAGCGGCTTAAAGTCGTCTTTCCAAATGTTCCTGTCCACGGCAGCCAGGGGACTACTTACCTGATTCACACCAGAGAAGAACGCCATCACCTGGCTCAGAACAGCGGCACAGATGCTCGCGATGTGGACAAACGGACCCTACGGAACCACAGGAAGGGGAGGGACACAAGAAGATGAAGGTTTTAGCCAATCACAGCGTGAAGAAGTACAGAGAGGTGGACTCTGGGATACGACGTTGTGGCGGTCAGACTAGAGGCTGGAGAGCATCACAAGCGGAAGCTGATCCAACGTGTCTGTGCTCACTGCAATGTCATCACTTTGGATAAAAATTGGCAGCTAAATGGCATACACGTATATTATATTATTATATTATTATACCTACTTCTTTGCCCACGGGCATCCCGCTGCCCAGCCCTGCCGTCAGACCGATGACCTTGGCAGCGAACGCCCTGAGGGTCAGATACTCCTTCAGGACCACGCCCCGCAGGATGGTCTTCAGCTCAGGGATACCAGACCCTGTGTGGGGGGGAGGGGGGGGATGAGGGAGGAGAGGGGAGAGAAGAGGAGGGGGGGGGAGAGAGAAGAACTGAGATGAGTATTTTCTTCATACGAGTACAAGAGAAATGCTACTGTCATAAAAATGGGTGACATAGACAGTCGGGGCAGGGTAGGGATAGGAGGTAGGGGGAGTAGGGGCTAGGGGGTAGAGGGGTAGGGGGTAGAGGGCTAGGGGGTAGAGGGGTAGAGGGCTAGGGGGTAGAGGGGTAGGGATAGGAGGTCAGGGTTAGGGTTAGGGTCAGGGTTAGGGTCAGGGTTAGGGTCAGGGTTAGCAGGTACCCACCTATGGCTTGTGGCGCCACCAGGTGGCAGAACAGGGAGGCGAACATGATGAGCACCATGGGGTAGGACACCCACACCACATACTGGAGCAGCACCTTACCCCTCAGCTCCCTGTGGACCCACTTATAGGCTGGGGGAGGGAGGGAGGGGGGGAGGGAGGGGGGTAAAGACAATGAGTAAACGAGGGGGAAAAGGAGGCAGTGAGTATAGGAAGTGGGTGAGAACATGGCGTGGGGTGACACAGGAGGTGTAGAAGGGGTGAGTAAGGAGGGGGGAAGGTGGAGGACAAGGGAGAGGAGGAGGTGAGAAGAAAAGGAAGTTGGTTATGGCAGGGCAGACAGTTACAGAGAGAAAGTGGTTGCATTGTGGGTATTGTAGTTCATTGCAGTGTGACATGTGGTTGCACTGTGGGTATTGTAGTTCATTGCAGTGGGCTGTGTCTTGCATTGTGGGTATTGTAGTTCCTTGTAATGGGTTGTGTGGTTGCATTGTGGGTATTGTAGTACCTTGCAGACTCTTGGCGCTGGCGTAGTCCATGGACCAGCTGACCAATGCCATGGAGACGCCTAGCAACACCAGGAAGATCCAATCCTCTCCCAGCTTGGTGACCAGGAACCTCTGCACCCTCGCCACACAGTCTGAGACAACACCAAGAAAACAGTCTGATACACCAAGACTACAGTCTGATAGACCAAGACAACAGTCTGACACACCAAGACTACAGTCTGATACACCAAGACAACTCAACTTGATGATACAATACAGTAGCACTCTGGTAGATCACTGCCATTACTGAGTGATCCAACAGAACAACAGCTAGACTTCACCTCTGACCCCCTCACCCCTCACCTCTGACCCCTCACCTCTGCACTTTGAGTATGAGCGGCGCTTGGTGAAGGAGGCGGCGAAGCTGTGCTCTGTGGCGTGGCCCGCGTGGTCTGGCCCCGCCTCCGTGTCCGACT
>NC_139665.1:1665560-1688060 GCF_951799395.1 Argentina silus
GAAAGTCCATCAGGGGAGGCTGGCGGAGGTAGAAATCGGAGGACGGGCTCATTGTAATGCATGGAAGGGAATAATGAACGGTATCAAACAGGTGTTTCTCTCTCTCCTCCGCCAGCCTCCCCTGGTGTGTTCCCTCTCCTCAGAATGGCCTCCTTCCCCGATGCCGATGGTCAGTGTGAGCCGGGAGACACCCTCTGTGGTGAGTACCGCTCTACATCCTGCTGTCCTTCTGCTCTACATCCTGTTGTCCTTCTGCTCTACGTCCTGCTGTCCTTCCGCTCTGCGTCCTGCTGTCCTTCCGCTCTACGTCCTGCTGTCCACAACGTATGACAGTGTCTGAGTTTGGAGGCCGTGGCTACACTGCCCAGCCTTCTCCAAACGACGCGACTGGACGTCAGCTGTATCCAAACCAAAGTTGTCTCAACCGTCTGATCAATCAATCACATTTATTTGTATAGCACTTTTTACAACCCTAACCATAACCCTAACCCTAACCCTAACCCTTACTAACCCTAACCCTTACTAACCCTAACCCTAACCCTTACTAACCCTAACCCTAACCCTTACTAACCCTAACCCTTACTAACCCTAACCCTAACCCTTACTAACCCTAACCCTAACCCTTACTAACCCTAACCCAAATGTCACAAAGTGCTTCACAACAGAAACAATACTAAACAATAAATACAATGCAAACAATATGCTCTAACACCAAACCATAGACCCCCCCAAAAGTAAGCCAAGGAAAAAACTCCCCAAAGGGGAGAAAAACATAGGGCACAGTGGCAAGGAAAAACTCCCTGGGAGGAAGAAACCTGATGGAGAGATATCTTACAGAGGCCTTGGATCAGAGGAGGCTGGCGTCTGATACCATTCCTCATTCTGTTCCATGCATTACAACGAGGCCGTCCTCCGATCTCTGCCTCCACCAGCCTCCCTGACACAGACGTACACCTGACACAGGACAGCTATAATATTAGCATATCCATCATATGGTTTTACTACACATACAGATCTCTATGTCACTGTATGTAGTTTGATATCTACTCCAGTAATTTACATTATACTATTAGTATAAATATAGTATAATATAATACAAGTGTAATGATCCATCAGTCCATCTGTCTACATGTGCTCAACTCAGTCTGCCCTGCCTTAGATACACTAAGATATGTTTTACAATCCACACCTAGTTGATAAGCCGAACATGGAAACACTGATAGGTATCAGCTCCTAATTAGATCACATGATGTGAACAGGCATTGTTGGATTCAGCGAAACTACCAAGGTGTGCGCCTTCTGTTTCTGTGCGTCTGAACTATGTGTACTATTCATCTAGAATAACTTGAATAAGTAAAAGAGAGGGAGTGTTTTCAAGACTGACATAAAGAAATGGGGATGGTGAGTACTTCATCACGAATGGCAAACATTTTTTGACAGTCTTGGTAAGACATTCCAACTGACATGTATTGTTTGATATCACGTTTATGTCCGAACATTCCGGTTCTAGTTCACCACGTCGAACTCTAATGGGTTCTTACGCCGCACCCCAGGTTATCTCTGTCATTGTTTAAAAATGTTTTTTTAAGAGGCACTTGCTGTCCATCACGGCTCCATCACGACTAGATTGTATTTTATCTTGTTTGTTTGTTTAGCGACACTGCTGGAGCTGTGATTTATGGCCACTAGGGGGGGCTCAGACATCACAAGCCCCTTTGGGATCCTTCCTCCTAGAAATATTGTTGTTGTTTTTTTAACTGTACAAACCAAACCTAACTTTAACTTGAGGATCGAGTCACTTTGGTGGAGTTTAAACACTTGGTTGATGCAAATATCACATGAGTGTAACTGTCATTAGGACAGCTGTTAGTGATGACGTTTGCGTTCCTAGATGTAACTGTTTAACTGTATGTGTATAAGTCTGTAGTTTGTTCAGTGTTGTGTCTGTGTATGGAAGTTGTTTTGTTTGAAACTTTGTTCCCCCGGCTACTGCTGAAACAGGTCTCTCTTGAAAAAGAGATTTTATCTCAATGAGACTAAGCTGTATAAATAAAGGTTAAATAAATAAACTAAACGTTTCCTGGTTGTCTTCTCTCAGTGGTCAAGGTGTACCAACAGGAAGTGATCATCGTGCCTGTCCTGCTGCTCCTGGGCTTCCTGGTCACCCTATTGGCTGTGTGCCTGTTGAGGTACTGTCCTGGCCGCGCCCCCAAACACACCAGCGCCCCAGAGCCCCGCCCACACACCAGCGCCCCAGCGGCCCGCCCACACAGAACCCAAACCAGAACCACACAGAGACAGAGACAGAGGCAGAACCTGCAGGGCATCGACGGTGAGTTAGTGTGTGTGTGTGTGTGTGTGTGTGTGTGTGTGTGTGTGTGTGTGTGTGTGTGTGTGTGTGTGTGTGTGTTATGGACGGTGAGTTAGTGTGTGTGTGTGTGTGTGTGTTATGGACGGTGAGTTAGTGTGTGTGTGTGTGTGTGTGTGTTATGGACGGTGAGTTAGTATGTGTTGTTTATGAAACCCGTCTCCTCTTCCCTCTCTGTCCCTCTACGGCTAGCTCCTGCTGGACTGAACCCACTGGAGCATGAGGTGTTACCTATGACCACCCCGACCCACCTCCACCCCCCGACAGCCTTGGCTGCAGTACCAGGTACACCCAGAGAGAGGCAGCATGGCTCCTTCAACCTGGTCACTCCGCTGCCTCTGTCCTTCTCAGTGAGGCCAGACGACTCTGTCACCCTCTACAGGGCCAAAATGGACAACAGAGGTGTCATCCTACGAGTTCTGAAAGGTAAACACACTTTGACATGGAGCCTTCTGTTGTAGTCCTACCCTTTGACATGGAGCCTTCTGTTGTAGTCCTACGCTTTGATGCAGAGCATTCTATTGTAGTCCTACGTTTTGACATGGAGCCTTCTGTTGTAGTCCTACCCTTTGACATGGAGCCTTCTGTTGTAGTCCTACGCTTTGATGCAGAGCATTCTATTGTAGTCCTACGTTTTGACATGGAGCATTCTATTGTAGTCCTACCCTTTGACACGGAGCATTCTATTGTAGTCCTACCCTTTGACACGGAGCATTCTATTGCAGTTACCAGATGTAGTTTAGCATCATATCCAGAGTGACATACATTAGCCCACAATAACTTCCAACTACATTTCCCATGAGCACCCTCAGATGAAGTTGACAAACATCGACCTCTCCACAGAGACAGCCAATGACAGCGAGCGGCAGTGGTTCCTGGGCCGCGCCTCCTTCCTGTCTGAGCTGGGGCCCCACCCCTTCCTGCCCAGCCTCATGGGCGTGGTCACTTTAACCACGCCCCTCATCACCGTGGTGGAGGAACTGGAGAACCGGGACCTGCTGGGCTTCCTGTGGCGATGTAGGCAGGTACGGAACGAGCCCCTGTCCTCCGATTTCTACCTCCACCAGCCTCCCCTGACCTCCAGTTAGGCTTCTAAATATACCCTCTCTGGTATGACATTTCAGAAAGGCCACTTTTGAGAGTCAAAACTACCTAACAGATGTAGATTTTATTATGAACAATCCCTTCTGGCAAATATTACTGTCAAACGCAACCATCAGAGGCAAATTAGAACAACAGTGAATCTCCTGATGACGTCACCTTGTCTTTGACCTGGCGGTCTAATCAGTGATCATACTTAAGGCCCAGGGGAGGCTGGTGATCAGTGATCATACTTAAGGCCCAGGGGAGGCTGGTGATCAGTGATCATACTTAAGGCCCAGGGGAGGCTGGTGATCAGTGATCATACTTAAGGCCCAGGGGAGGCTGGTGATCAGTGATCATACTTAAGGCCCAGGGGAGGCTGGTGATCAGTGATCATACTTTAGGCCCAGGGGAGGCTGGTGATCAGTGATCATACTTAAGGCCCAGGGGAGGCTGGAGGATCCCATTTCTACCTCCACCAGCCTCCCCTCTTATAGACATGATTCATATGGATGTGATCGTTACCGGCGGTGAATCGATACTCATGATGATGATGATGATGATGATGTGTCTTGACAGGACCACACTGGCGGAGAGGCACCATGTGACCTCACAGAGAAGCGCATCTTCACCATGGCAACGCAGGTGGCCTCTGCTCTGGTTGGTTCCTCTCTTCCTCCTCCTCTTCCTCCTTCTACAATCCCTCCGTCAATTATGAGTCAGTTATTATCTGGTGTCAGCGTGTCTGTAATAACACCAAGTTCATCAATCAATCAGTTAATCAAATGGATTTGTACAGCGCTTTCTCCAAAGATAAAGTGCTTTACATCAAGAATACTAAACAAAATACACTATAAATACAGCACAAACACTATGAACTAACACCGAACTAACCCTCAGAAACCTCTAGCTAATTTATGCAATACCTTATGTCATAAATGTTTGAGGATGATGTATTTGGTATGAACTGGACCTCTACTAATGTCTTGATTATTGTTATGCTTTACAGTATATTATGTATAGTAATGTTATTAGTCTATGTTTATTGTATTCCTATCCTTGTATTTCACTGCACTGTTGAGAGGCTCGGAATAAACATTTCATTGTACGTTTCCGTCTGTGAACGTGACACGTTCAGATTTGGTCTTGATTCTTGTTGATTCTTGATTCTTCAATGTCACCTTATATGGTCATAGACTCCCTCTGTTCACCCTCTTTAGGCATATCTGCACACTCGGAGCAGTATCCATGGCAACGTGGGAGCCCAAAGCGTGCTGGTTGGTCAGGACCTCACCGCCAAGCTGTGGGGACTGGGTCCGGCATTCCGCAGGAAAACACAAATAGCCACTGCGGGAGGGGCAGAGCACACCCAGATGAGGAAGTGGCTGGCCCCCGAAGTATTGGCCGGAAGAGCTGTCAGTCACAGCAGTGACGCGTGAGTAGCTCCTCTGATTGGTTGGATATTCAATGATGCAAATGACCCCAAACAAACGAGTGACAACTTTTAACATTGACAAGTGTGATTCTCAAAAGGTCGTATTTTGAAGTAAAATACTAATAAAACCAACCTGTCTGTTTACAGCTGGTCTTTTGGTGTCCTACTTTATGAAATGGCATCACTGGGTGAGTCCTCTTCTTCCTGTTTATGCAGTACATCAAGGGTTAATACTGGTCTCATTTCAGTACAACACACGTGTTTGATACCGTTCCTCATTCCGTTTCATGCATCACAATGAGCCGGTCCTCCGATTTCTACCTCCGCCAGCCTCCCCTGATGTTACTGTATTTCTCCCCTTATCTCGTCAGGTGACCCACCGTTCCCTACAGTCCCGGCCAGCGAGCTTCTTCAGCACCTGCAGAGAGGGAAGACCCCGAAGAGGCCAGTGAGCTGCTCAAACTCCCTGTAAGAACCTACAAAATGAGCCCGTCCTCCGATTTCTACCTCCATCAGCCTCCCCTGGGGTTACCGTAGTAACCTTGTCTACCTCTTTCAGATACTCCATAATCAAGTCCTGCTGCCAGTGGGGTCCACAGGACCGCCCCTCATTTGCTCAGCTGATCCAGAAGCTCCAATCAGGGGAGAAGACTGCCAACGATAGGACAGTCATACGGGTGTCTGAGCCAATGGAAATTGAGAAATATCTGCGGGAGGCGGGATATGGAGAGGCCTACAACTATGCTGTTCTCTGATTGGTTTATTATGGGCTGATGACTGTCACATCAAGGTTCATGTTCAGGGTTGCTTTTGTGGTCCTCTGTGGCTCAGTTGGTAGAGCACAGCGCTAACAACACTTAGGTTGGGGGTTCGGTTCCCACTGGGAACATATACACTGAAACATGTATGCACTCACTGCAATGTAAGTTGCTTTGGATAAAAGCGTCAGCTAAATGGCATCTGTTATTATGTTGTCACGAGGACTCCTGCTTTATTAGTTAAGGTTATTTTTTGGAGTGTGGTGGTCCCACCCACTCTCATATTGTTTAAATTTTTATTGTACAGAGAAGGTAGAGAAAGACAGGAAAGTAAGGGGGAGAGGGGATGTCAGCAGGGCATGGGCCGGGTTCTAACATGACATGGGTATATGTGTGCACTGGACCACCCCAGGCCATGGTGCTGGACCACTGGACCACCCCAGGCCATGGTGCTGGACCACCCCAGGCCATGGTACTAGACCACTGGACCACCCCAGGCCATGGTACTGGACCACCCCAGGCCATGGTGCTGGACCACTGGACCCCCCCAGGCCACTTTATTGGACCTGTTTGAAGAGACTTGCATTGACAAGGCCAGGGTGGCAGAACAACCAATGCTGCTGTCATCTGACAACTCACCAACTGCCAAAGTGTTCCGGAACACTCCTCACCTAGAGTTCCAAGTGTTCTATGTGGTGTTTACCTAGCAACAACACTCTGATTGGCTACAAAATGAAGCATCATCATTTATGCGTTCTTGGTGAATAGAGTCACTCTTGGCACTCTAGAATGTTGATAGTTTGAGTGACTTTATTCACCCTCGGCACTGAAGGAGTTAAATATCTCTCAATCCTCTACTGTTGACTGATGGTGGGTGTATATTGGATACTGTACATTGTATATTTAAAGAGCAGTATATGTATATGTATAGATATATATAAATATCTATTTTTCAGTCTTTAAATGTCTGTGATTACAAAGTAGGTTTCATGCTTGTGGCCTCTAACCCCCACCAGGTTTTAACTTCTCAACTGCCCCATACAGACATGCATGTTACTTTAAATTAAAACCTTTATAACAAACCAGTGTTTACGAATGATCTGCCAGCACACCCACGCATGTCCCTCACCCAACACAGACATCACTGCACGCCGCGTACAACAAAGAAAAAAGCAACTTTATTTTTTTTGCAGGATGATTTTGTCCTCCACTCCTCCCAGTTCAGAAAGTAAAACACACACTTAGCAGAGTACCTATTCATGAGAAGCCACAGTCACTGCTGATGAGAGCGGGGGTCAGGGGGCGGCCGGGGACAGCTATGAGGAAGGTGTGGATGCTGCTGTTTCGTTATGGGTGGCAAAGGCAATGTCTCATTGCTTCCTAGATGACCTTACCATATACAAGTTACCATGGTAACCTGACCTTACCATATACAAGTGCTCGTTAAATTAAGGAATGGTATTCAACTTTTTTTTTTTCTTTCTTTTTTTAACAGAACATCCGTTTTTCATCATTGAAACTACTGGAAAAGGCCACAATTTTCACAGAGAAATAATAACAATAATAATAATAATAACTCTCTACAGCGTAAACAAAGGCAGTCCAGCCTACAAAGGTACTTAAATATAAATGCAAATATTACACCAGGGGAGGCTGGTGGAGGTAGAAATCGGAGGACGGGCTCATTGTAATGCATGGAATGGAATGAGGCATGATATCAAACACATTTGACACCATTCCTCATTACAATGAGCCCGTCCTCCGATTTCTACCTCCGCCAGCCTCCCCTGTATTACACGTACTCGTTCAGCCTCGTGACTACAAGCTCTTCAGCTCTCTCTCTTTTTGGACAAAGCAGAATCAAACCAGCAGACACACAACAGTTAAAAGTTATCTTAAGTTAAGACAGCTCCCTCTCTCTCTCTCCCCCTCCCTCCCTCTCTCTCTCCCCCCCTCCCTCCCTCCCAACCCCAGGTCCCTGACCAGTATGTACTGGTACACCTGAACCATGGTCGTATCATTAGTAGACAAAGCTAGCATTGTAATCAATGTTTTTTCCCCGTTTCATTTCAATGGGATTTTCCCATCATGGTCATTATCTTTCTCTTTCAGGTTTCTGGGGTAATTTAACCACCGTGTTCATGTCCACTCACACCAGATACCTCTATGCTGTGGCGTTGCCGTGGCGTGGCGTTGCCGTGGTTGCGAGTGAGAAGCTGCAGCAGTGAAGGGGAGGGGCTAGTGAACACACTTCCCTGTGGAGAGACAACGGCCATGTTCACATCCTGGGCCGTGGACGGAAAAACTAAATCTGTCACTTTATGAGGCTCGTTTCAATACAAACATGCTGTCTGTATTATTATTATTTAGTCCTTCTGAAATGTGACTTAACGACGGTCTGATTGGGAGACGTCTTCATCGGCCAGGCTGTGGTTCCTCCTGTCCTTGGTGGTGATGAAGCCTCCTAGCCTCTTCCGACGCCTGGGGGCGTGGCCTGAACATGGGACAGACAGGTGTAGGAGACATTCCACACAGCAGGGCGGGACCAGGAACACGTCACTAACACTGACCCTTTAATACTTAAGGTGCTAAAGTGCAAAGGGAGAAGGGCCTAGGGGTGGACTAGAGGCTAGGGGTGGACTAGGGCCTAGGGGTGGACTAGGGCCTAGGGGTGGACTAGGGCCTAGGGGTGGACTAGGGGTGGACTAGGGCCTAGGGGTGGACTAGGGGCTAGGGGTGGACTAGGGCCTAGGGGTGGACTAGGGCCTAGGGGTGGATTAGGGGCTAGGGGTGGACTAGGGGCTAGGGGTGGACTAGGGCCTAGGGGTGGCCTAGGGCCTAGGGGTGGACTAGGGGCTAGGAGTGGACTAGGGGCGGGCTAGGGGTGGATTAGGGGCTAGGGGTGGACTAGGGGCAGGCTAGGGGTGGACTAGGGGCGGGCTAGGGGTGGACTAGGGGCTAGGGGTGGACTAGGGGCAGGCTAGGAGCTAGGGGTCCTCCGTTTACTATCTCCCCCAACCTCCCCTGGAGTAGGGACGGGGCTAGGGGTGGACTAGGGACGGGGCTAGGGGTGGACTAGGGACGGGGCTAGGGGTGGACTAGGGACGGGGCTAGGGGTGGACTAGGGATGGGGCTAGGAGTGGACTAGGGATGGGGCTAGGGGTGGACTAGGGACGGGGCTAGGGGTGGACTAGGGACGGGGCTAGGGGTGGACTAGGGACGGGGCTAGGAGTGGACTAGGGACGGGGCTAGGGGGGGATTAGGGACAGGGCTAGGGGGGGATTAGGGACAGGGCTAGGAGTGGACTAGGGACGGGGCTAGGGGTGGACTAGGGACGGGGCTAGGGGTGGACTAGGGACGGGGCTAGGGGTGACTAGGGACGGGGCTAGGGGTGGACTAGGGACGGGGCTAGGAGTGGACTAGGGACGGGGCTAGGGGTGGACTAGGGATGGGGCTAGGAGTGGACTAGGGATGGGGCTAGGAGTGGACTAGGGACCGGGCTAGGGGTGGACTAGGGACGGGGCTAGGGGTGGACTAGGGACGGGGCTAGGGGTGGACTAGGGTGCTCTCCTGGCTCAGTCTTTTAGGGTGTTGATGTGGGCACATATCTTGAGGGCAGGACCAAGCTTGATGTTCATGGTGGACATGAGATGCTCTTCCCTCAGCAGCAGCAAGGCCTGTCCGTCAATCTCCTGAGACAGGAAGTGACACGCCAACTCCTCACAGCCTGGGGGAGGAAGGGGGGGGGGGAGTAGAGAGAGACACAGAGGGAGAAAGAGAGAGAGAGAGAAAGTGTTACAGGTTCATTAATGTATTCACCTTCTTTCTCAGTGATGTCACCTGGAGAGTTCCCAACCTTGTAGAGACGATATGAACTGAGACACTTCCTCCGCACTCCACTGGGCGGGGCTCCCGGGCAGGAAGTGGGGTGCAGAGCTGTCCAGTGGCAGTAGAGGTGGAGGCTGGTGGCAGGAAGAGGAGGAGCCAGGAGAGAGGGACAGGGGGTCGTCCTCCTCCTCGTCCTCACAGCTGGACGCATCGTCTGACCTGCTCGACTCAGAACGGCACTGTGGACAAACCAGGGGGCGTGAGAGGGGGGGGGGTGTGTGTGTGTGTGTGTGTGTGTGTGTGTGTGTGTGTGGTGGTCACCTTGATGGGCCTCCCTGCTATCTTGGCACTGGCGATCTCAGAGCTGGTCCTGTGGGGGACACGCCTCCTCGTGACCCCGCCCCCGGCCCCGCCCTCGCCCCCACGGAACATTTGACCCTGCCGCAGGCGGAAGTGCTGGCTGCAGCTGACGTTGTACCTGGACACACACACACACACACACACACACACACACACACACACACACACGGTTTATCTGCCTATCAATCATCAATCAATATCTATAACTTTTATGGTCACATATGTTCTACATGTATGAGGTCACGTGTTGTGTTGTACATGTATGAGGTCACGTGTTGTGTTGTACATGTATGAGGTCACGTGTTGTGTTGTACATGTATGAGGTCACGTGTTGTGTTGTACATGTATGAGGTCACGTGTTGTGTTGTACATGTATGAGGTCACGTGTTGTGTTGTACATGTATGAAGTCACGTGTTGTGTTGTACATGTATGAGGTCACGTGTTGTGTTGTACATGTATGAGGTCACGTGTTGTGTTGTACATGTATGAGGTCACGTGTTGTGTTGTACATGTATGAGGTCACGTGTTGTGTTGTACATGTATGAGGTCACGTGTGGCGGTACCTCTTGGCGCAGGTCATGGAGCAGAAACGTTTGGTGCCTCTGAACTGGCTGGCGGGGGCCAGGGTCAGGCAGTACTCACACTTCAGCACTGGGGAGGGGGGGGGGGGGGTTAGAACGCGCGCGCGTGTGTGTGTGTGTGTGTACAGTGCGTCTCACTGTTTAAACCAGGGGAGGCTGGTGGAGGTAGAAATCGGAGGATGGAGGCTCATTGTAATGCATGGAAAGGAATTAGGAATGGTGTGTTTGATGCCGTTCCTCATTCCGTTCCATGCATTACAATGAGCCCGTCCTCCGATTTCTACCTCCGCCAGCCTCCCCGTGGGAGACAGCCTCACCTGTTGCTGTGTTCTCAGGCTCAGGCTGGCTGGGATCCAGGTGATCCATGGGAACGTCTTCACCAGACAGCTCTTTTATTGGCCCACACACCTGTCAATCAAAATAAAGGCAGCAAGGGGTGTTGAATGACCAGATATACAATATCAAATCAATCCATCAGATGTTTGTACAGCGCTTTTTACAAAGACAATTGTCTCAATTGTTGCTTTACAACAAGAACAATGATAAACAATATAATCAATAAATACAATATGAACTAGGGTTAGAGTTGGGGGGGGTTAGGGTTGGGGGGGTTGGGTTGGGAGGGGGAGGGTTAGGATTAGGGTTGGGGGGGGTTAGCATTAGGGTTAAGGGGGGGATACTAAGGGGTAGATACTCACAGGGAAAGGCTCGGCCCCCTCCTGGATGACGAAGCCCTCTATGAGGTGGGTGAGGACGTGGGGCTTGACCACGGCTTGTGGAGGGGGGGCTCTCTCCCCGTGGACCCCTCGCAGACGAGACACAGAGAGGGCCGGGGAGGGAGCGGGGGAGGGGGAGGGGGGAGGAGGAAGAGGACCGGGACCTGAGGTCAAAGAAAGCAAAAGATGACGGGAGAGAAAGATGGAATATCATCGTTTATTTTCTAAAAACGTTTGGCTAGACTGCACTGGTATCAACAGAGAGGGGGAATATGGTTGGTGTTGGACACAATTTGGTGAAAAAGATCATCCACACTTTCACCTATCAAAGGAATGCTTCAGGAGAACTGGGTCACTTACCTGCTCCAATAGTGGACGAGGATAGCGCCGGGGAGTGGTCTCTCATTGGCTGAAGGTGTGGAGGGGAGGGACCATCTTCCTCAATGGCTGTATCTGACTCGGACTTCCTCTTCAGTGAGCCAATGGGAGACTTCTCCTGAGAGGAACCATTTCAAAATTCACCTATCGAGTTCACCTTTACCTGGCATCACAGTTGGTGTTAAAAAAAAAGTTGTTGAAATGTTCGTACATGTGCAGTAACCGTGGCGATGTCTTTAGTAAACAACTAACTAACTAACCTGGGGAGGCTGAGGGTGCATGGGCTCTCCACCGGCGACCACCGCTGCTTTGATTGGCTCGTCCGCCGGGAGGGGCAGGGTGAGGGAGGAACGGGGGAGAGAGGGAGGAGGGGAGGAGATGGCGGCGGACTGAGACGCCACGGCTGCGCCCGGCGAGCAACTCTGACTCAGCCCCGGGCCGGGATTGGTGGACCGTGGGTGCACGTGAGAGACATGAGCCAATGGCAGAGCGTCCTGGAGGGAATGATGACTCTTTAGCCCCGCCCCTCGGCCTGCGAGGACCGCCTCCCGGGAGGCGATGGACGCCACCATGCTGAGGAGGCTGCTGGAGCCACTCAGGACGCCGCCCTCCTGGGAACACGTGTTCCGGGCCTGCGTCAGGGCCAAAGCCTGGGAGTTTCCTAGAACGCTCTGCCTGGCCCCCACCACCTGGACTGGGATGTGCGGAGGAGGCTGGTTGTTGGCACTGTTGGCGGGGGGCGCGGGGAGGATGGGGGGCGGGTTCCGGGAGGGCAGCTGGAGGGGCAGGCGGAGGCCCTGGAGGGTCTTGGGCTGGATCGGGATCGGGCCTACTTTGTCAGTACCGGTGCTGGTACCGCTTTTCTGCAGAGGCTGGACCACCAGAGTCTGGGCGCTGACGGTGGGCTTGATGGGAGAGGCTGCCCCCACCTGGTACCCCCGGGCCTGGGGAGCGGAGCTGGAGGAGGGCACCAGGATGTGGGTCGCTGCAGCTGAGGTGGTGACGGAGGTGAGGGCCCGGCCCGGGCCGAAGGGGGGGCCCGACAGGAGGAGCTGGGAGAGGGGGATGGAGGTGGAGGAGGGAGGAGGAGGTGGAGGAGGAGGAGGGGGAGGGTGGGGCTGGTGTCCTGGTTTGAGGTGGAGGGAGGGCAGGGTGGTGGTGGAGGTCTGGGGGTAGGTGGGGATCTTGATGTGCTGCTGAGGAAGAGGAGGAGGAGGGTGGGGGGGTTTAGAGGGAGGCTGGGGCGTGGCCTGGCCGAGCGGAGGATGGGAGGACTGGAGGAGAGAGTAGGTGGCTGGAAGGAAGGAAGGGAGGAAGGAAGGAAGGAAGGAAGGAAGTCAGCAACAGTTACCACTTTTAAGACTAACCTCAAGACCCAACTTTTTAGAGCTGCATACGGTTGCCCTTAGCAACTCCCCCCCCCACTGCCTTCGCCCATTCCCCATGTCCAGATTATGAGCAATATAACTGTGATTATATGTTTTGTTAATGTGTTTGGTTTTTCTAGGTTGTTTTAGGGGCTCAGCATGCTGCCTTACCTGTGTCGCTCCTGTCAGGGGTCTCCGTCTTCACCCCCTTAGGACTGGAGACACAACGCAGGGCCAAGTTCTGCACCTGAGAGAGAGACAGAGAGAGAGAGAGAGAGAGAGAGGAAGAGAGAGAGAGAGAGAGAGGAAGACGTGCTGATGAGACAGGACATACATCAACATGTCAGACTAGACACACTGAAGAGTGACTCTTCCCACCAGTGTTTTCACTCAGCTGTCTCAAGCTGTACCTGGTCGTTGTCTGATTGGTTGCTGGAGGACGAAGTGGGATTAACTTCCTGTTGTTGTTGTTGTTGTTGACCTTGGGGTTGCTGGGTGACAGTTGCCACAGCAGCGGTTGCCGTGCTACCAGGCATGAAGATTAGCTGGGGGGAGAGGGGCGCCCTGAGAGACCGGTTCACCTTGGGGAACAGAGAGAGTTTACACAGAGGAAATGACAGATGTCAGAATTCATGTATGTACTGCACATACTTGGTCACCTGATATGTACAGCAAAACCCTTCAGAAGGCAACCTCAACCACAACCTCAACCGATCTGTAGATCTAAATCCTTCAGAAGGCAACCTCAACCTCAACCGATCTGTAGATCTAAATCCTTCAGAAGGCAACCTCAACCTCAACCTCAACCTCAACCCACCCTCAGATACATCTGCCCCTGTCCTGCTGTGTTCCCGCCCAGCAGCACTGATTGGCTGATGGTGGATGTTGTAGAAGAGCCGTGGCCAATAGGACGGGTGCTGGTTATGGCCCCTCCTCCAGAGGTGGTTACGTTTACCTGAAGAGAGATAAACAAATAATAATAATAATAATAATAATGTATTACATTTATAAAGTGCTTTTCATTATACAATTACAAGGACTATTATCATAATTAAGTGAATAACACATATAATGTAGATATGAGAACAACAAGCTTTCCTGGCTGTCAGGAGGTCAGTTATCCAGTGCAGGTGGAGTCATTCAAACATCGGTTCAGGATAAAGGGTTTAAACATCACCGCTGTGGCACAGCTCTGGAACACTGTTCTTCATCTGAACCCAGGGGAGGCTGGTGGAGGTAGAAATCAGAGGACGGGCTCAATTCCATGCATTACAATGAGCCCGTCCTCTGATTTCTACCTCCAGCAGCCGCCCCTCCCCTCCCCTCCCCTCCCCTGCGTGGAACATACAGATGTGACGGTGGTGCAGGTGGCCTGGGAGGAGGAGCTGGAGGGGCTGGGCTGACGGCTGGCGGCGAGGGAGGCCTAGAGGAGGGGGAGGAGGGGAGGAGAGGGAGAAGGGAAGGAGGAGGGGAGGAGGGAAGGAGAGGGAGGAGAGGAAGGAGGGAAGGAGAGGGAAGGAGGGAAGGAGAGAGGAGGGAAGGGGGGGGGGGGGGAAAGGAGAGGAAGGAGGGCAGGGGTCAATCTAAAGACCACTCATACTAAAATATAACCCAGTGGAGGCAGATATCAGATATCAGAGGACGGGCTCATCCGTTCCATACCGTTCCTCACTCATTACAATGAGCCCGTCCTCCGATTTCTACCTCCACCAGCCTCCCCTGATATGACCGTTCATCCATAACGAGCTCTGAGGCGTCTCAACGGCTGACTGTACCTGCTGGACCGCTGCCAGGTTCTGCAGCTGGGCCGTGTTGATCTGCTGCTGGAGCATCAGCTGCTGGAAGTACTGGGCCGCGTTGGGCTGTCTCTGGAGGGCCTGGAGGGCCTGGGGGGGGGGGGGGGGTTGGGCGGGGGGGGGGGGGTTGGGCAGGGATGGGGGGTGGGGTCAGGGAGAGGGAGGGGGGGCAGGAAGGGAGGGGGGTAGGAAGGGGGAGGGTGGGGGGACAGGGGGGGCGATGAGGACATGAACATCGCACAGTGAGTTGCCAGCAGGTTGTGGATGGTTAGAGGTTACAGGACATGGTGATAGATGGGGAAGTAAACTAGAGGTTATAGATGATCCTGTGTGTCAACAGTAGGACAGACAGACAGACAGACAGACAGACAGACAGACAGACAGGCAGGCAGGCAGGCAGGCAGGCAGGCAGACAGACAGACAGACAGACAGACAGACAGACAGGCAGGCAGGCAGGCAGGCAGACAGACAGACAGGCAGGCAGGCAGACACAGACAGACACAGACAGACAGACAGACAGACAGACAGACAGACAGACACAGACAGACAGACAGACAGACAGGCAGACAGACAGGCAGACAGACAGACAGACACACCCAGAGACATACAGACAGACAGACACACATACAGACAGACAGACAGACACACAGGCAGTCAGAGAGACACAGACAGTCAGACAGACAGATACAGACAGACAATAAACAAAACTTGAACTTGACGCATGCACACGCACACACACCTGCACAGCCTGTCTCTCGTAGAGGGACATTGAGTTCATTTGCGAGGGGCGAGAGTTCATCCCTGACGGAGCGGGTCCGCTGGCAGAGCCCTGCTTCTGGTCCCCATCCGTCTCCATCCCTGAAACACAGGAGGACAAATCCATCAGGAGGAGGCTGGAGAGCAATGATACGACCACAGAGGACTATCAGTCACCGGGGACGGCAGGGATCATCCTTCACACTGTGTTAACATGTCCACCCCCCACCCCGGCAGCATCCATCCACCCTGTCCTGTCCCTCCTCCGCTTCCACACCAGACCTCACATCACTCCAGAAAACATCCATTCAGATCGCAGTCCGTTGAACCGCTCCAACATAAAACACACCGTTCGTCAACCAGAAACAACACTTGCACGGTAAATGTCATCAGCGAGCACCACGTCGACCGTTAGCCGTATTGCACGGGGCTAGGCTACCCCGGGAGCAGAAGTTAGTCCGCTGGTACTAGGAGGACTGGCTGTACTAGTTCAGGTCGAGCTAACCCGCTAGCATCCAGGCTAACATCCACTTCTTACCGTGCACCTTCCCTTCGCTCCGGGCTGCAGAGGAGCGGCGTAATTCCTCCTGTTTGCACGATGATATTCTGACAATCCAGTCAAGGAGGTTGTTCTTATTACAACCCAGTCATGGAGGTTGTTCTTATTACAACCCAGTCATGGAGGTTGTTCTTATTTTTGCAAACATTTGCAGCCTGTGGACAACGCCTCCTTTTGATGTTTACCCTTTTTCCGGCGCGACGGAATGACGGGACCCGCTGGTCGTGTGCCAGATACGGTCCTTAATCCAGTCTGTCTCAAATACTGTCCTTAATCCAGTCTAACTGTCTCAAATACTGTCCTTAATCCAGTCTAACTGTATCAAATACTGTCCTTAATCCAGTCTGTCTCAAATACTGTGTGTGTGTGTGTGTGTGTGTGTGTGTGTGTGTGTGTGTGTGTGTGTGTGTGTGTGTGTGTGTGTGTGTGTGTGTGTGTCTGAGTGAGTGAGTGTAGACTAGGAATCGCTGTAAAGTAACACTTACATGTTTTAACTTCTCCTTCCTCCTCAGACCTCTCCACCCCCTAACACCCTTCATTACCAGTAAAAATACATACATATAAACACTTTTTTTGATAAATAGGATAGGACACTTAGAGGACTGAGTGAAGGAAGGAAGGAAGGAAGGAAGGAAGGAAGGAAGGAAGGAAGGAAGGAAGGAAGGGGGGACAAATACAGACGGAGACCAAAGAAAATCTGTAAAGCACCTGGTACTATGTGTTATATGTGGTATATTTTATTTAACAACATTATATTCATATATACAAACACAAGTGAAACAAATACATGTACTGTGACATCTGTAACATCGGGGTGCATGATTTCTGTTGGAAAAGGCCTTTTCACTCGCCAGTTAGTTTGTGATTACCAATGCAGGAACGTCACATGTTTAAAGCAACACCAACATTGCTCTGATAGAGAGAAGAGGCACAGATAAACAGCAGAACCATGGAACTCACAGACGGAACCACTAACCAAGAACGGAATGCCAGAAATCATGAAACGGAATGACAGGAATCATAAAAATCAACCCGGGAGCATGGATGAAAACCCACACCAAACAGACATGTCTTACTTCTCTAATGGAAATGTAGAAGATCTAAAGTTGTGATGACATGTTTCCACACAATAAAGGGTGATTAAAGATCATAACAAGTGAATGTGATGGAGGGAGAGCGAGGGAGAGAGGGAGGGAGGGAGGGAGGGAGGGAGAGGGAGGGAGGGAGAGAGAGAGGGAGGGAGAGTGATCGACAGCGTTGTTGAGCAGCGGACAGGAAACTGCTGTAGGACTTCCAGTACACATTTTGACAAAACAAATCTGTTGTATTTTTCCTGCTAAGATCAAGCCTCTCTCCCTGGACATCCCATAATAAGCCAAAACAAGTGCACAGTCAACAGTTACAGTCAACATAGAAATATTCTTTTTTTTTTTTTTAAATATTATTATTTACAAATGAATCCTCACTCTCCTGACTTTGTACAGTAAGTGAATGTGCATAAGGTAGCCAGGTATAGGCCAGAGCCGGTACATCAGTACCACCATCACTAACAGGTGTGATGCTGTTATGGCAGAAAGCCGGTACATCAGTACCACCGGCACTAACAGGTGTGATGCTGTTATGGCAGAAAGCCGGTACATCAGTACCACCATCACTAACAGGTGTGATGCTGTTATGGCAGAAAGCCGGTACTTAAAGGAGAGGTCAAATACAATATTGAACACTACATGGGAGGCTGGTGGAGGTTGAAATCGGAGGACAGGCTCGTTGTAATCCATGGAACTGAAACACGTGTGTTTGACACCGTTCCTCATTCAGTTCCACGCATTACAACAAGCCTGTCCTCCGATTTCTACCTCCGCCAGCCTCATCTGGAATACTACCACAGGTGTAACAAACATGCTGTACATCCACAATATATGATCCAGAAGGATCCATGACCCTGGTGACCCTGTCACCATTCCAGGCTAAATCAGTTGGAAAAGTGCTTGAGCAAAATAACAGCAACATGATTGGAAATCAAACATTGTGTAAAATGTTTATATATCATCTAGAAATACATAAAATCTTTAAATAAATTCATCTTTTCAACAATGTTCCTCCTTGGTAAATCTTCAGACAAAGTGTCACAAAGTGAGTACATTTGAAAAAGCTTTTGAACTAATCGTCACGTCTGGTCACAACTACGCTCGGTAGAGGCATTCAAATACACACTGAACAGGCAACCATTACAAGACGATTCACAACTCAGTCAGGATGGTCTCGCTGCAGAGGGATTCACAGAGTATCACAGAGAAAACCAGTCACCCTCTCTGTGGTTGATTCTAGAATGTTTGTACATCAGTGGAGGCTGGTGGAGGTAGAAATCGGAGGATGGGCTCATTAGAATGCATGGTACGGAATGAGGAATGGTTTGGTGCGTCATTTCTCATTCCATCTGGTGCATTTGAATAGTATATTTGAGGCGATCTAATGGGTGTTCTATAATGGGTGTTCTATAATTGGTGTTCTATAATGGGTGTTCTATAATTGGTGTTCTATAATAGGTGTTCTATATTGGGTGTTCTATGGTAGGTGTTCTATAATAGGTGTTCTATATTGGGTGTTCTATGGTAGGTGTTCTATAATAGGTGTTCTATATTAGGTGTTCTACGGTAGGTGTTCTATATTGGGTGTTCTACGGTAGGTGTTCTATATTGGGTGTTCTATGATAGGTTAATCGGGAGCTGCTGCTGAAGCATTCTTTATGGGAAAGGAAGAGATGGATGGTCTCTCTTTCCCTCACTATGTGCTGTTGTTGTTGTTGTTGTTGTTGTTTATGAGTAGTAAAAACAACACTTATCCTACTTGATTATGTAACCTTCATTATTCAGTATTTCATCCTAGGCTTCTAATTGACTAGCAGTGTGTGGTAGGCATTTGGCAATTTGAGGTTATGTTTTGATGCATTTTGAACACTTTGGTATTGCTAAAAGCAAACTGTTGATACAGTACACCATCCCTTTTGACCTATACATGGAGAACAACAGCAAAGATATTACAAATTAAATAAAACACATTTAAAAAATAACTGTAATTCAATTTAGCTACCGTGTTACACTGAAACGTCTACCTCACCTCAACTGCTTCCTCTCAAAAAAGCCAAAGAATTAAGCTTTAACCTGTTATTGTACCCCCGCTGACCCCTGCCCTTTGACCTCTTCCCCACAGGGTCTTACAGGCTCTCCTGTATGGTGGAGTTGGACTCATTTTTCACTGGCCTCTCCACCAATGGGATCTTCTCCTTGATATTCGGAAGTGTAACCCTCTGCGAGAGGCGTTTCCACGGTCACGGCCGGGGGCGAGGCCGACCTGCCGAAGCTCTGCGCTATCTCGTCAAACGTCTTCCCCTTGGTCTCAGGGACCATGAAGTAGGTGAAGATGAAGAAGAAGATGAGGAAGACCATGAAGATGATGAAGACGAATGGGCCTAACAGCTCCTGGAGAACGTCAAACAGAGAGAGAAGGAGAGGAGGAGAGGAGGAGAAGAGGAGGAGAGGAGAAGAGGAGAAGAGGAGAGTTTCAGTCTTCAGTGTGACATGTAGGTCTCACCACAAGTCATTTGTAGGCACATGATTTATTAGAAACTCGACTGAATGAGAATCAGAGGAGAGAGACAAGCATCCAATAGGAAACAGGTGGCAACTCCAGTTTAGGGAAGCTGACTCCCACAAGGAAGTTGTCTGTTCCTCTATTTCTAACCTGTTCCTCTATTTCTAACCTGTTCCTCTAGTTCTAACCTGTTCCTCTATTTCTAACCTGTTCCTCTAGTTCTAATCTGTTCCTCTAGTTCTAATCTGTTCCTCTAGTTCTAACCTGTTCCTCTAGTTCTAATCTGTTCCTCTAGTTCTAATCTGTTCCTCTAGTTCTAACCTGTTCCTCTATTTCTAATCTGTTCCTCTAGTTCTAATCTGTTCCTCTAGTTCTAATCTGTTCCTCTAGTTTTAATCTGTTCCTCTAGTTCTAATCTGTTCCTCTAGTTCTAACCTGTTCCTCTAGTTCTAATCTGTTCCTCTAGTTCTAACCTGTTCCTCTAGTTCTAATCTGTTCCTCTAGTTCTAATCTGTTCCACTAGTTCTAATCTGTTCCTCTAGTTCTAATCTGTTCCTCTAGTTCTAATCTGTTCCTCTAGTTTTAATCTGTTCCTCTAGTTCTAATCTGTTCCACTAGTTCTAACACTGATGATTCTCAGCCTATCACATGACTTACAGTATTAGAATCTTAACTGAATGAGCATCGAAGGAGAAAGAAAGAGGAGAGAGGAGGAGACACAAGCGTCCAATAGGAAACGGGTCGCACCTCCAGTTTGGGGAAGCTGACTCCCACGAGGAAGTTGGCGGTCCAGTTGGAGCAGCCGGCCACGGCCATGGCGGCGGGCCTCGGGCCCTGGGAGAACAGCTCGGCCACGATGAACCACGGGATCGGACCGGGACCCATCTCAAACATCGCCACGAACGCAAACACCGCCACAATGCTCAGATAACTCAGGGATGAGTAGTCCTTCTGCTCAGGGGGCAAGAGAGATAGAGAGATAGAGAGATGGAGAGAGAGAGAGATAGAGAGATAGAGAGATAGAGAGATGGAGAGAGAGAGAGAGAGAGATAGAGAGAGAGAGATAGAGAGATAGAGAGATAGAGAGATGGAGAGAGAGAGAGAGAGAGATAGAGAGATAGAGAGATAGAGAGAGAGAGATAGAGAGATAGAGAGATAGAGAGAGAAAGAGAGAGATAGAGAGAGAGAGAGATGGAGAGATAGAGAGATAGAGATAGAGAGATAGAGAGATAGAGACATGGAGAGACAGAGAGATAGAGAGGAGATGCTTATCATTGATAATAGAAATTACAATGAATCAAGTAAATTTGTGTGAGTGATAACTCTGTAGGGTGACAACCAATGAAGGTGTGTACCCACCAATAGGAGAGCAAAAGTCATAAGCAGGGCACTGACGGCCATTCCGGCCAATCCAATGAGATGCAGAGTCCTTCGTCCCGCCCTCTCGACCAGGAAGAGCTTATGAAGTGAGGGAAAATGTTACTGCACATCAAGCAAACGCATCCTGGTACAGGTCTATACCAGGGGAGGCTGGTGGAGGTGGAAATCGGAGGACGGGTGTTACGGTCCCTCCTCCTCACTGACCCTCTGGCACCACCTTGAGGCGATACATGTAGCGTGTAGCATGTAATACTTACAGACACCACAGTGAAGACGGTGTTGACCACGCCAGCTCCGATGGTGGCGTAGATGGGTTTGGTCACGCCAGCGGACTCAAAGATACCAGTAGAGTAGTAGAACACCTGGGGAGGGTGGGGGAGGAGGGGGAGGGGGGAGGAGGGGGAGGGGGGGGAGGGGGGGAGGAGGGGGGGAGGTGGGAGAATTGTATTCATGTTCTGCATTTGCAACTTGGCCATATTCTAGGTGTTACACTAGACCAGGGGAGGCTGGCGGAGGTAGAAATCTAACTGTAATGGCTAACTGTAATGCCCGTCCTCCAATTTCTACCTCCGCCAGCCTCCCCTGGTGTAATGTCATGTTTATAATGGTCTTATGTAGGCAATCTGACCTTTGTGCTACTCTCATTGTTCATTTGACCTTCTACCAAAGCACCCGTTTATAGGTGTGTCTTCTGAAACACTGTGGAGCTGTTTTATATGTCCATTTAATCATGTCTAATAATCCATAATCCCAACCAATCTCCCATACATGCAAATTGGTTTTGTATGTATTGCCAGCAGTTCAACGAACTTTATGTATATTTTATTTTATTATTTGAACTGTTTTATTATTGTTGCTATTTATATTTGATCTACTGTCCTTCTTACATTGTTACATTGTATTGTTGATGTTTATATTGTATCTATTATCTTGTTACATTGTATTGTTGATGTTTATATTGTATCTATTATCTTGTTACATTGTATTGATGTTGTAGAGCTGCTCTGTAGTTGCGTTGCGTTGCGTTGTGTTTCTTGTGTCAATGTCATGACAATGAACCAGACTTGGCTTGACGTGACTTGTGTACTGTTGCACCCTGGGAGTGGTAGTTGACTCACGGCGTTGATGCCTGAGAGCTGCTGGGACAGCTGCAGCATCAGGGCGATGAGGAGAGGCTGCTGGTAGGCCGGCGTTCTGAGTAGCTCAGGGATGGACACCGCCTTCTCCACCGCCATCTTGGCGCTCTCCTCCTTCATCTCCTGCATGTCCTCACTCACGTCCTCACTGCCGCGCAGACGCACCAGGGCTGGGGGGGGGACGGGGGGACGGGGGGGGGACGGAATGAGTGGGTGACGACATAAACTGTAACGATTCTGCACGTTGAAGAAATGTAGGGCACATCATTCACGAATGACTACACCCTTCACTGTCAGAGACAACACAGCCTCCCCATTCATGTCTTGTATGTGCAAATATATATGTATATACGGTGCCCTGCGTAAGTAATGGGACAGTGAAGCATTGGGTCTTCTTTTGGCTCTAC
>NC_139665.1:1693060-1734175 GCF_951799395.1 Argentina silus
CCCTCGTGCATTGAGCCTTAAATACCCCCTCCAGTCAAAACACAAAACACAACATTTCACAACTGTTTTTTACAAATGTCAGACAAATCAATTTGAGGTAAATATATAGAAATGGCCTTTAAGAAGCTGGACCTGAAGTACAGTAGGTCACATTCCTCTAAGAACCGTCTGTGGTATTTCCACTGTAAACACACCAGAGCAATACACTCTTTACCCTGCCCCTCTGTCCTGGAGTTGACCTCCCCCCCAGGGTAGGGGTCGAAAATCAGAACTGGGGAACGCTGAAGTTATTCCTATAAGTGATGTACAGTAGTAACACTGTTATTACCAGTAATAAAGCTGTTATTACCCTAGAGCATTGTAGTAACAGTGTTATTACCCTAGTGCATCGTAGATACCCCCTCCCCCCCCCTCCTCTCCCCCTCTTCCTCTTCCTCCCCCTCTTCCTCTTAAGTCACAATGACTCAGTAGAAATTAGCAGCAGCTACCAGATGCAATCAATCCACTGATGTCTGTGTCCAAAAATGAACACAGGAAATAGGGGAGGAGTTGATTAAGTTTTAACATCAGAACTGGGTAACTGCCCCCACCGGGTCACAATGACTCAGGAGACTCTATTGAGTCACAATGACTCAGGAGAATCTATTGAGTCACAATGACTCAGTCCAAATGAACAGCAGCAACGAGATGAGTTCACACCACTGGATCAGACAGCAGCCACTGGACAGTGATACTTGACACCAACTACGGGTTCAGACGATGTTTGATGTACTTTATTTGAATTTCATGTGGTATTGTCTTTGTGTTAATCTGTGTTATCATTGTCTCTAGTGTGTTTATGACTGTTCTTTCCTGTGTCATGTGTTGTATGTTGTGGGTCATGTGCTGTATGTTGTGGGTCATGTGTTGTATGTTGTGGGTCATGTGCTGTATGTTGTGGGTCATGTGCTGTATGTTGTGGGTCATGTGTTGTATGTTGTGGGTCATGTGCTGTATGTTGTGGGTCATGTGTTGTATGTTGTGGGTCATGTGTTGTATGTTGTGGGTCATGTGCTGTATGTTGTGGGTCATGTGTTGTATGTTGTGGGTCATGTGCTGTATGTTGTGGGTCATGTGCTGTATGTTGTGGGTCATGTGTTGTATGTTGTGGGTCATGTGTTGTATGTTGTGGGTCATGTGCTGTATGTTGTGGGTCATGTGTTGTATGTTGTGGGTCATGTGCTGTATGTTGTGGGTCATGTGTTGTATGTTGTGGGTCATGTGTTGTATGTTGTGGGTCATGTGTTGTATGTTGTGGGTCATGTGCTGTATGTTGTGGGTCATGTGTTGTATGTTGTGGGTCATGTGTTGTATGTTGTGGGTCATGTGTTGTATGTTGTGGGTCATGTGTTGTATGTTGTGGGTCATGTGCTGTATGTTGTGGGTCATGTGCTGTATGTTGTGGGTCATGTGTTGTATGTTGTGGGTCATGTGCTGTATGTTGTGGGTCATGTGCTGTATGTTGTGGGTCATGTGTTGTATGTTGTGGGTCATGTGCTGTATGTTGTGGGTCATGTGTTGTATGTTGTGGGTCATGTGTTGTATGTTGTGGGTCATGTGTTGTATGTTGTGGGTCATGTGTTGTATGTTGTGGGTCATGTGTTGGAAGAGAAGAGAAGATGCTGGATAAGTCACAGCGAATGGGGATCCTGAGAAACTAAAACTAATCTAAACTAAAACGTAGACATTCGCCATCACAAAACGGACCCTTCTCGCCCCTCTCTTCCTCTTCCTCCTCCCTTCCCACACGGCCACAGCACGCCACACCTCCCCGGCGCCCCCTGCAGGACAGCAGCTAACGGGGATCCTGATAAACTAAACTAAACTAGTGATCACTCTTCAGGGGGTCATCATTTCATAGAACAGTGGACACAGGGTAGGGGTTGAAAATCAGAACTGGGGAACGCTGAAGTTATTCCTATAAGTGATGTACAGTAGTAACACTGTTATTACCAGTAATAAAGCTGTTATTACCCTAGAGCATTGTAGTAACAGTGTTATTACCCTAGTTCATCGTAGATACCCCCTCCCCCCTCCTTCCTCTCCCTCTCTTCCTCTCCCTCCCCCTCTCCCTCTCAAGTCACAATGAAATTAGCAGCAGCCACCAGACGCATTCAATCCACTCCCGTCTGCATCCAAAAGTAAACACAGGGAATAGGGGAGGAGCTGATTAAGTTTTAAAACCAGAACTGGGTAAAAGGGATCCTAATTGCACAGTAATGGAGTTGTGTTCTTACGTGGAGCAGTGGAGCTTAAAGACCCCCTCCAGTCAAAACACAACATTTCATGTTGTAAGTATAAGTATATCCATGTTCTTTCATCCCAGGATGACACAACACACCACTGCCACTCTGGGCTGGTTAAAGGGTAGTTTGTTAAGAACGACACTCAGTAAGCCGGCTAGTACTGCTTCTCAGAGTCACAGCAGTGGGACTAACAGTGCATACAGGGCCCTGCGTAAGTAATGGGACAGTGAAGCATTTTGATCTTCTTTTGGCTCTACACTGCAGACGTTTGGATTTGAAATCAAACATTTACTGTGAGGTTAAAGTAGAGATTCTCAGCTTTTATTTGATGGTATTTGTGTATATATTGGTTTCAACATTCAGAAATGACAACACTTTTTATGCATAGTCCCCCTGTTTTAGGGTACCCAAAAGTAATGGGACAATTGGCTTGGCAGGAGACACAATATTGTTTGCGTTGCTGAATTTAATTATTGGAAATGTATTTGTTGTGTTTTGTGACTGCAGTTAGTAACATTTAGTAGTGGAACTGTTTTTACAAATGTCAGACAAATCAATTTGAGGTAAATATATAGAAATGGCCTTTAAGAAGCTGGACCTGAAGTACAGTAGGTCACATTCCTCTAAGAACCGTCTGTGGTATTTCCACTGTAAACACACCAGAGCAATACACTCTTTACCCTGCCCCTCTGTCCTGGAGTTGACCTCCCCACCCCCCTCCTCCTCTTCCCCCTCTTCCTCTCCCTCTCTTCCTCTCCCTCCCCCTCTCCCTCTCAAGTCACAATGAAATTAGCAGCAGCCACCAGACGCATTCAAACCAGTCACGCCTGCGTCCAAAAGTAAACACAGGGAATAGGGGAGGAGCTGATTAAGTTTTAAAACCAGAACTGGGTAAAAGGGATCCTAATTGCACAGTAATGGAGTTATGTTCTTACATCCAGTCAAAACACAACATTTCATGTTGTAAGTATAAGTATATCCATGTTCTTTCATCCCAGGATGACACAACACACCACTGCCACTCTGGGCTGGTTAAAGGGTGGTTTGTTAAGAACAACCCTCAGTAAGCCGGCTAGTACTGCTTCTCAGAGTCACAGCAGTGGGACTAACAGAGCATGTATGACCTATGACCTGTACGCTGTATTTCTCTTTTTATCTCTCTTTTTCTCCCTCTCTGTTCCCCCCTCCCCTCCCCCCTCCCCCTCCCTCTCTGTCCCCCCCCCCTCCTCCCTCTCCCCTCCCCCTCCCTCTCTGTTCCACCCCCCCTCCCCCCTTCCTCTCCCCTCCCTCTCTGTTCCCCCCTCCTCCCTCTCCCCTCCCCCTCCCTCTCTGTCCCCCCCCCCTCCTCCCTCTCCCCTCCCCCTCCCTCTCTGTTCCACCCCCCCTCCTCCCTCTCCCCTCCCCCTCCCTCTCTGTTCCCCCCCCTCCTCCCTCTCCCCTCCCCCTCCCTCTCTGTTCCACCCCCCCTCCCCCCTCCCTCTCCCCTCCCCCTCCCTCTCTGTTCCACCCCCCCTCCCCCCTCCCTCTCAAGGGGGACACGTGTTGCAGTGGGGCGTTTGACTTCAATCTCAGGTTATTACGCTAGCAACTGAGATTCTGGCCTAGTTCTTCCTGAGCCTATCACGGGGAGGCTCAATCTGATCTCACTCGGCTTTGAAGAGCCAATCAAATCCATTCATGTCTAATGCAGGAAGTGGTCAAACCGTATTGATCAGCTTTGACCGTTCATTCGACACTACAACAAACAACAGAGGTAGGGGTACCCAGAAGCCCCTGGGCTCTACTGACAGTCGATCGTCGAGATGAAGAGTCAGAATGGCACACTAAGTCACTGCACGCCAGGGGAGGCTGGGGGAGGTAGAAATCGGAGGACGCGCTCATTGTAATGCATGAAACAGAATGAGGAATGGTATCAAACACGCATACCGTTCCTCTTTCCATTCCATGCATTACAATGAGCACGTCCTCCGATTTCTACCTCCCCCAGCCTCCCCTAGCCTCCCCTGCAGCATGGTATTTCTAGACCAATGCAATAAATCTAGCAGTTACATTGTACCGCTGGATCAGTAATGGAAGCAGCACAGAACAGAGAGGGTGACTCACTCAGCTACACATACACATCACACCACGCCCACCACAGCGATGTGTTACACCAGGAGACGGAGCAGACCAAGGCAGGGGAGGCTGGTGGGGGGGAACATCTGAGGAAAGGGCTCATTGTCTTTTTTTTTTATTTAACCTTTATTCATACAGGGGAAAACACACTGAGGCCAAGGCCTCTTTTCAACACAGTTAAATACAGAAATCAAGACATCATATAAAACCACAATATATCAAGAGAAACAATCACATCCTTCGCCAAAGAAATCCTCAGTCAACACCCTAAACTGCCCGAGCGGCACCAGAACAACCAACTGTAATGTAGTTCTGTAGTTCCAGCAGTGAGGAGCACCACAACTAAGGGCAGATTTACCCAGTTCGCTGGAGACCCGAGGAACCTCAAGAGTTAACCAACTCTGAGAACGAGTTAGGTAATTTATGTTCTTGAATTTTAATAATGAGGTTAGCTAAGCCGGGCGTTTATGCAGGACGGCTTTATACACAAAAAGGGATAATGAAGAGATCTACTTTAACTCGTTAAGGGACTTTAACGAATGCCTGGGAGAGATCTATAAATAATATTTTTTTTCTGATCTAGGCAATTTAACACATCATCTAAGACAAGCGTAGCCGCTGAGAGCTGCTGTGACCAGGTCCAAAGCCAGGTGGGAGCACATTGAGAACAGAATGAGAAATGGTTATTTGCTGGGATCTCACCAGGGGCTAATACTATGGAATAGAAAACAAGGTAACTTGGATGCTGTGTGTTATGTATCTAGGTTGGAGGGGTTACCACCTTTATGGAGAGGGAGCACGTGACCCGCCTTCCAAACCTCAGAGACAGCACCTGAGATAACAGTCAGATTAAATGTGTCAATGTCTCCAATCAGAGCAGCCAAAGCAGGTCGTCCAGATCAGGACTTTTGTTTACATCAGTTTCAAGCAGGACATCTAGTACATCGATCCCGCATAGAACGGAATGAGGAATAGTATCAAACAGGTGTGATTTCTACCTCCACCAGCCTCCCCTGGTATACGGGTACATGACTCTGATCTCTGCATGGATCTGGATCAGTAATCATTCAGTGTGGTACAATCATACAAAGGTTGACTGACGGTTTGAGTATGGAAGCATATACCTGCCAGAATTACATCTTCAAAAAGTGGCAAATGGTTAATCACTATCATGTTTATAATTCCTTTCCCCAAATATATATGCAATGTTTTAGACACAATGAACATTTAAATTCAAAACTCTATCCATTTTATGACTGAGTAATATTCATAATTGACAAATGTTGGTAAAAGTCGACATTTGTTGGTAAAAGTATTCCAAGCAAGCTGTACATTTTCGGCTACTCTGTTTAATGTGATCACATGATTTAGAATAAGTAGCAGAACTTACCTCTCCCGCCATGTTCAGGAAATAGGTCTGATGTCCACTAAGAAACAGCTGCTCTCGATGGAGGATCCAGAAACAAGAAGACGAGCAGAGATGTTCCAGAGGAGAACGCCGGCGGGTCCCGCCTTGTCTTCAACGCTGCAACAACGAGGAAGTGATTAATCGCTGTCCATGGTTCTGGATATCACTCACACTGCTGGAACTCTTGACCATACATCCTTACAAGTATCCTAGGCCTATCTAGTTCAAGGTCTTTACCTTGAGATACAGTTAGTTTGTTGGATGCAATGTGAATATTTAACCCTACGTTGTTACAGAGGCTGTAATGAAACCGATCAATTAGAATATATGCCAATTAACCAGTTAGTCGACTAGTCACTATACAAAACAGAGAAAGTGTTGGTGTATGTAGGCAACAATGTCCGTAAAACTACCATAAATGCACTATTTATTGAGGCCTAGACTAATCAATATTTTTTGTAATAACAGGTTATTGGGAATGTGCTGCATAAGTCAAGTAATTGGAGATATTCACCAGTCGTGACCAGAAGAACCAGGGCTCGTCCTCCAGAATGGATGCGGTATCACCGCTCCTCGTTGTAATTCTCCTCCTATACGTTGAGGGTGAGAGACGTGACCACACGCACGTTTGCTTTGACGAAATGCCCCCGGGTTTACGTCAACCAACCTATCAACAACCAGATGCGTGAAGTCCTCGTTCAGTAATCCGTGAGTGGGTTCGTTTGCGTCACCCACGGGCAGGAGGCGTGTGTCTCCACGGTTTTAACGGTCCCGTTTCCCGGGGATGCAGCGGCGGTCCCCGGTTACACGCAGCGCATCCACTGGCCTCCCATGATGCTCCGCGCGGGCGACCTTGAGAGGATCAGCTGATGATGGGTGGTGCTGATGCGACGTATGACGCCACCGATAAACAAACCTCTCCTCTCATCCTTCTCTCCTCTCCTCTCCTCTCCTCTCCTCTCACCCTTCTCTCCTCTCCTCTCCTCTCCTCTCCTCTCCTCTCCTCTCCTCTCCTCTCATCCTTCTCTCCTCTCATCCTCCTCTCCTCTCCTCTCCTCTCCTCTCCTCTCCTCTCCTCTCCTCTCCTCTTCTCTCCTCTCCTCTCCTCTTCTCTTCTCTCCTCTCCTCTCCTCTCATCGCAATAAACTCTTTTTGGTATAGAATACATATTTGTAGTGGGTCATATGTGTTACAATCAGTACATGAGTCATAACAGGAGTGTGAGCCCAAAGAGAGTAATCCATAAAATGGAGTTAGCAGCGACACCTGGTGGCCAAGTATGTGATGTGAGGGTAGGAACACGTAGACTAGAAATCAAATAACGATACTGGAAAGAAGGCCACTGTTGGGATTGATCATTGCATCAAGGAAAAAGATGAGAATAAGATGTTTTGATTATGACAGCGCCTTTACCAGACACACGGGCCTGTCCTGTTCCCTTCTGCCCTGTCCTGCCCTGCCCTGCCCCCTCCTGCCCTGCCCTCTTCTGTCCTGTTCCCTTCTGCCCTGCCCTGCCCTGCCCTGCCCTCTTCTGTCCTGTCCTGTTCCCTTCTGCCCTGCTCTCTCCTGTCCTGCCCTGGTCTCACAATAAGAGTTAGTTGTCTCATAATAAACACACAGGAGACACAAGAAGAACATGACCAAAAGGCATTTCTGTACATTAAATATGGATAATTTATTTAATTTATCATTTTTACAGAAACATCAAAATGCTTGGCATAAACATGTTTGGTGGTCATAAGGCAGTTCGGAGGTCGGAGGTCAGGGAAATGGAGGCGGGCCAATGGAAGAGTTCATGAAATGTGTCCATTTAGATTCTTCCAGCAAAACTTCCAGCTTCGATCTGCTCATCCCATTTTTGCACCTGAGAGAGAGAGAGAGAGATAGAGAGAGAGACACAGAGAGATACAGAGAGAGAGAGACAGAGAGAGAGAGACAGAGAGAGAGAGAGAGAGAGAGAAAGTTAAACCAAATGATTCTATCACTGAATCTCCCTTTTCCTGTCTTAGGTTAGGGGTTAAGGATCAGGGGTTAGGGTTAGGGGTTAAGGATCAGGGGTTAGGGTTAGGGGTTAAGGGAGACCTACCCAGCTCATGGTTTAGGGGTTAGGGGGTTAGGGTTAGGGGTGACCTACCCAGCTCATGGTTTAGGGGTTAGGTTAGGGTTAGGGGTTAGAGTTAAGGGTTAGGTTAGGGTTAAGGGTTAGGGGTTAAGGGTGACCTACCCAGCTCATGGTTTAGGGGTTAGGGTTTAGGGTTAAGGGTTAGGGGTTAGGGTTAAGGGTTAGGTTAGGGTTAGGGGTTAGGGGTTAAGGGTGACCTACCCAGCTCATGGGACACAGGCTCTTGTAGACTCTCTGGTACCAGTCACAGAGAGACACGTCCTGGCCTTTCTCTGACAGGGCCTTGTTACACCTGTGGAAGTCTGGTGGACAGGAGGAGACATGGCAGAGCTGTTGTTGTCTGACAGGGCCTTGTTCCACCTGTAAGATCTGTACATTGGTGTCTGTTACAGGTGATATGACTGGTGTTTGTTACAGGTGATATGACTGGTGTTTGTTACAGGTGATATGACTGGTGTCTGTTACAGGTAAAGGTAAATGGAGGTGGGGTTGTTACCCATGTAGTTCTGGAAGCAGTTGCGAGTCTGGTTGGTGTTGGGGAACCGGGCATCGAAAGGGGCCGTCCGGTAGTTCTTGATCTTCTCGTGGATAACGTCAGCCATCTCCTCAGCTGTCAATCTGCCGGGTACAAACACATCACGCTCCATCACTCAGAGTCAGGAGGAGGTTTTTTTTATCATTTTTATTTCGATACATGGTAAAGAGGAGGATGCTATCTGGCTGTTATCTGGATATTGATCACGGCTTCTGGAACCCCCCTCCTGTTACTATCGGTAAGTTAGTTTATATTGGATGTTCTGTTTTCACTCTTAAACCCAGCGTGACATATCTGACAATTATATATTCATAATCAGTGGCGTATCAGTATATATATATATATATATATATATATATTTTTTTTTTTTTTTTTTTTTATCTTCTGCTGCTTTCCATCCCACTTTCATTGAGACACACTCAATAGTTGTGTTTTGTACAGTCCAAACAACAGCCTCATACTGCATAATGACCCATATAGGCGGGATTTAGACCCAGCAGCAATTAAGCAGCAATATATTGTTGCTTAAACTCACTAGCTTTGGTTACTAGGGACTGGTGAACGTTTTCCACCCTAAAATAACTCTCCCATAACCAGCTGGGAGTTTTTAGATATTCTCTATTGCGAAGGAGCGCTTTTATTTTGAAGTTTTCGCCAAACCGGAAGTGACCTTAAACAGCGACACCACGGAGCTGCGGGGCTAAGTGCGGCGGGGGTAACGGCTGTCAACCAGATGCGTTCATTGGGACTCGTTAATACGATCCTGTCGAAGTCGTTGACGTATATATACACACATACACACACACACACACACAGAGAGCATATATACATTACACACACACACACAGAGCATATATACATTACATTTCACACACACACACACACAGAGCATATATACATTACATTTCACACACACACACACACAGAGCATATATACATTACATTTCACACACACACACACACACACACACACACACACAGAGCATATATACATTACATTTCTCTCACACACACACACACACACACACACACACACACACATTACATTTCACACACACACAGAGCATATATACATAGAGCACACACAGAGAGAGCATATATACATAGAGCACACACACAGAGAGAGAGAGCATATATACATAGAGCACACACACACAGAGAGAGAGCATATATACATAGAGCACACACAGAGAGAGAGCATATATACATAGAGCACACACAGAGAGAGAGCATATATACATAGAGCACACACAGAGAGAGAGCATATATACATAGCGCACACAGCTTAGCTCGTATGTGACAGCTGACTACTGCTGACTGGCCGAGTTCCTCCTGGCGTTGGAAAACAAAACTACACCTTTAAATCTCCCTTCAGTTCAGCCGCACGAAACACCAGCGGTTCCAAACGCAGAATAACTCAAATAATAATAAGAATAATTCAGTTTACCTCCGCTAGACAAATATGATGTGCCGACCGCTGAAGGTGTTCTCTGACCGTCACAGCGCAAAGCACAGTGGGACGGTGGAGGACTCGACGCCTCCGCCGGGACGGTACCGCCGCCTGCTGGAGACAGGACGTCAACGCAACCGCTGTATTTAAAATAACCAGAGACCAAAATGATGCTCATCTTTGAACCCCAGCGTCAATAAAACAGCCTTCTAAGTGACCATTACCCCCGGAATGCCCTGAATGCACAGATTTCAGAATACAGGTGTACATGCTGTAAGGGAGATCTATGGTATCTGTGTTCCGTTTAAAACATTTAGAAGTAGTGCATATGAATAAAGGAACCACAAATTCTGTAATCCTCTCTATGTATTATTTGTGTTTTTATGGGTTTGTAATTCTAAGTATTAACATTGTTTTCTGGTTGTATCGTTGTATATCTGTCATGATGATGAATGGAAAGAAAACATTCATTTTCAACCAAAGGACAACCTTGTCACAATGTTGGATGATGACTGTCATAAGCTGACATTTAGAAAACTGTAGCAACCTACGCGCAATCATGTACCAATGTTAGCTGATGAGCATCACATGACAACCTTAAGTCAACGTTGAAAAATAACCGTCACGTTACGACACTGAAGAAACTGTAAATTCCTACCGACTGTGACTGAACAACAGCTGTCACATAACAACATCAATACAACATGGCAACAGCTACAGACATCAATACAACATGGCAACAGCTACAGAGCCTCAGCTTTGGCATTATGACATTTAAAAAAGAAAACTGTACAAGAAAATGTGTTTTGGACCGTTGCACAATGAAAAATGCCCATGGGGTAGAGTGTCTCATACTGTCAACAGACACAAAAAGAAAACTATAATTTCTTACGGACACACCATGTCAAACACAATTACCCAGGCTGGAACCTGAGCTATTTTCTGTAGGTCAAATTTACTGAGTCATTTTGTTACCCTGCGGTGTTTTGGGCAGACCCGGGTCCAGAGATCCTACTGTCGCCTGGCTGTAAGACGCTCATCCTCCATGTGTGGTGAGAGAACTCTGAACGCACGGAACAGATCCAGTACTTCTGAGTGCAGGGGAGGCTGGTGGAGGTAGACATCGGAAACAAAGTGTCTGACACCATTCCTCATTCCGTTCCCTGCATTACAACGACCCCGTCCTCCGATGTCTACCTCCACCAGCCTCTCCTGTCTGAGTTCCACCTCACAAATGAGAACAGAGACGGTGTCTCGTCTGCAGCTACATGCAAAACACATGTGATAGCAGAGGCAGTGAGGCAGGCTGCAGGATGGTCATCTGCAGGGACGGTTAATCCACCCAAGGTTATTTATTCAGCCTCGTGTTTTGTTCATTGCCTCTGAATGCAAACACGTATCTAAGGGTTTAATAAGCTGCTGGTAACATCGGTGTAGAGAAAATGTAAATAATTGAATATCTGTGGTTCTTCATGTGTCTGGGTGATGTCTTGGCATGTACAGTAGCTGATGGAGATTGTCCATGTGAAACGCTGTACAACCCTAAGACCCTTGTCCAGAAGCACTACAGATGCTGACATAGCAGCTGGGATTCTTTTAACCTTTGACTTCGACAGCATAACAGCTTATCTATGCTTTAACCTTTGTCCTCAAGAGCTGTCAAACATTCACCTCACTCACTCACTCACTCATTCACTCACTCACTCTCTCACTCATTCACTCATTCACTCACTCACTCACTCTCTCACTCACTCACTCACTCATTCACTCATTCACTCACTCACTCACTCTCTCACTCACTCACTCACTCACTCTCTCACTCACTCACTCACTCATTCACTCATTCACTCACTCACTCACTCTCTCACTCATTCACTCATTCACTCACTCACTCACTCTCTCACTCATTCACTCATTCACTCACTCACTCACTCACATCTTAAACCATAATCATAACATTCACCTCACTCACTCACATCTTAATCCATAATCATAACAGTTTCGTCCCCGTCCCCCCCAAAAAAAACACGGCTTAATTTATGCTGTTGAGCGATCCCATTTGTAGCTGGTGTGTGAGAGGTTTGTTTTGAGAGCAGGTAACTGACTGACTGCCAGCCTCAGGATTTGAATGACTCCAACAGCACCACGCGCTTATCAGCTCGCCTGGCTACACAGGCAAATACCCTGGCCACTCCGGGGTGGAGAGGGCTGCCAGACGCAGCCAAAAACAACACAGGCCTGGAGGGGAAACCACCGCGGGGTCGAGCCTGCCCAGAGTACATCTACAACAACAGAGGTTTCACAATACCCAGAGTCTGTTATACACCCACAGTAAAATAACCCTCCTACCAGATAAATAGGTCATAGGTTAACCTCACAGGCCACAGGTTAACTACACAGCCTGTATGATGATAGTTTCACCTATAGAAGTGAGTGTCCTCCCTATAGGGGATTTTACACTTGCACCACAAAATAATAATCACATAATAAACAAAAGCAATGTCTAATACCACTCTTAATAGAGGGGGAGTCATGGGCGGAGGGGGGGTGGTAAACTAATGAGGGACACTTAAAGGTAGAGGAGGGACTCTTAATTTAAAGGAGGGACTCTTAATTTAAACTTAAACTTAAACTGAAAGCCCTATTTGAGTAATTTCCGCCTAAAAACCAGACCCAAACTAAACTGCTTATAACATTAGAAATATGATGATCAGATGCAGAAGCAGGATGCCATTTCATAGGTAACACCTTGTTTTGTGTGGATATGCTCAGATCATAGTTCAGAATAACATACTACACATGACAAGGAGAGAAAGTAAATAACAATCAAATTAATAATCAAATGAAAGCAGAATTTGGGCCCAATTATAACACAGACATTTTGCTAACAGACCTTTTTATGTTAAAACGAATATTAAAAACACAAATCTCAGTTCATGAAATATGCAATTATTTTTTATTCAAAATCAAATGAATACAAATATGAAACAGTTGTGCAGATCCTCGCTCAAGTTTTACAATCGGCTCACACGTTTGGCTTACACACACAGGACATACGACATGGGACAGCAACCAAACACCTGGTAATTGATTAATAAAAGGTAGTTCAATATTTACAGTCATCAACAAAAAAAGAGAAGAACTATTGAGTGTGTCTATTGAGTGTGTCTTTATGTACAGTACAGATTAAAATGGACACCAAAGGCGAGATTAAGCAAAGTTCTAGTAGCCGTGCATAGATTTGCGCTTTTACAAAACCGTCACGCCGTCACTGTGTTTCATCTACTTCTACAAGCTCCACTTGTACCAGAATGTGTGTCTAAGGAGTCCTGACGGTAACGAAAGAGAAACACTTACAAACATGTTTGTTAAAAGTCACATATATTTGGCCCACTATCAGTAAAGAAAGAATAAAAATGGAGCATGGGTTTCAAGTGCTCACCTTGGCATTACGATTGAAGTTATAAAACAGTCCAGACCCTAACTAGTATCTCCAGACGGGACGGGGGGGGACGGGTGGACGGGGGGACGGGTGGACGGGGGGACGGGTGGACGGGGGGGACTAGGGGGACGGGTGGACGGGACGGGGAGATGGGGGTGACGGGGGGATGGGGGGACGGGGGTGACGGGGGGACGGGGGGGACGGGGGGGACGGGGGGACGGTGGTGACGGGCGGACGGGGGGACGGGGGGACGGGGGTGACGGGGGTGACGGGCGGACGGGGGTGACGGGGAGACGGGGGGACGGGGGTGACGGGCGGACGGGGGGACGGGGGGACGGGGGTGACGGGCGGACGGGGGGACGGGGGTGACGGGCGGACGGGGGGACGGGGGTGACGGGGGGACGGGGGGACGGGGGTGACGGGGGGACGGGGGTGACGGGCGGACGGGGGGACGGGGGTGACGGGCGGACGGGCGGACGGGGGGACGGGGGTGACGGGCGGACGGGGGGACGGGGGTGACGGGCGGACGGGGGGACGGGGGGACGGAGCGGCGGTAGCCAGGGGGCGTGTCCAGCTGAGATTCCTAACCTATCACCATGGCAACAACAGAGCTCCCTCTGACGATCGGTGAAAGGACGTAGTCTTCATACCGCGGAACCGGGGGCAAAGTACACAAATACAAAACATCATGCCCCAAATTGATTTGCTTTACACAAGAGGAGTAAGGAGAGTATAGAGGAGGTGATTTCTGTTACAGTTGACTATATTTACAATAAACAACATAATTTACAACCTTGTAATTCTATATACATATTCATATGTGTATATACATAAACATATTCGATGTGTATTCTTGTTTATAGAGTTTATAGAATGTAACATGCATTAAAAAAGCATGGAATCCAACCTCTGACAAAAACTGTACAATATTCTTCATGTAAGTATTACATCTCCAGTACAGAATCTGTGTTTTAAACCAATGCATGCCTGCATGTGTTTCTCTGTCCATGTTGTTTTGAGTGCATGTGTGTATGAATTTATGAATGTATTTGAGAGCGTGTGTGTGTGCATTTGTGAATGTATTTGAGAGCGTGTGTGTGTGTGATGATGTGTGTGTGTGTGTGTGTGTCATGGTGTGTGTGTGTGTGTGTGTGTCATTGTGTGTGTGCGTGTGTGTGAAATGGTGTGTGTGTGTGCGTGTGTGCGTGCGTGCACACATGCACACGTGTGTCTGTCCTGTGTGTGATGGTGTGTGTGTGTGTGTGCGTCTGTGTGTGTGTGTGTGTGATGGTGTGTGTGTGTGTGTGTGAGTGTGTGTGCGTGCGTGTGTATGTGTGTGTGTGTGTGTGTGTGTGCGTCTGTGTGTGTGTGTGTGTGTGATGGTGTGTGAGTGTGTGTGTGTGCGCGTGCGTGTGCATGTGTGTGTGTGTGTGCTGCCGACAGCAACAGTCTGGATCAGAGCTCTACTCCTCACATAAATCCCACTGTAAGCCACGGGTTGCCATGACGACGTCAGCATTACCTGAGACCTCTTGACAGCCGGTTCACCTGTAGTTCTGCAGCCGGCGCCGGTCCACATGTCAGACATGCTCCTACATCAAAACCTGTCGCCATTTTGGAGCAGAGAGACAGGTTGATCCACATCACCAAGCCCAGCCGTGTCACAGACATGGCAGAGCTCTGAAACAATGTCATGCTTTTTTACGGAAAAAAAAACACATTTTCATACTGACAAAAAAAAAAAAGTCATGTTTTTGCTGATGGACATATGGTAGCATAACCCCTAACTAACATGTGCAGAGCTACTTAGTGGCTGTGGAAATGTGTTAATGTGTTTGTTGTACGAGCTGATATCCAGAAATAGACGTCTAACATCTCTCTGGTAGAGCTGTGCTGACCCGTCTCAATCAAGGTGAGGCTGGTGGAGGTAGAAATCGGAGAACTGGCCCATTGTAATTCATGGAACGAAATAAGACAGTTTGGTACCATTCCTTATTCCATAACATGCATTACAATGAGCCCGTCCTCCGATGTCTACCTCCACCAGCCTCCCCTGGTCTCAAGGACAGTCTAAGAGTCACAAACAGAAGTCCTAGAAGCAACCCCCATCTTCATATACAAAAAACAAAAAGACAGTGTTCTGTATGGTGTGTATTGTCTCTCACATCCAATTATGAAAGCATCACCGTGGTCCTTCAGGACAAAGACTCTCCATGGCGACAGCATGGCCCTGTTTTGAGGGCCTCTAACCTGTCCTCTTCATCATCAGAGTAGGTGAGTATCATGCCAAAGTGCTTTCCCTTCAGTCATTTGACATCGTATACAAGACATGTTGTATACAGAAGACATGAACAAGGCATGTCGTACACAGAAAGACAGCAACATCTGGAGTCGTCCACTGTGAGAACCGTTTCCCAGCGTAATATCATTATTATCATTAATCTCATTATCATCATTAATATCATTAATATCCCAGCGCCGTTTCAATGTTTTTATTCTTCAAGCACCGAAGTACTGTCATAAAGAGCTTTACTACGCAAGCCCGCCAGCGGAGGCCGGTGGAGGTAGGAATCGGAGGACGGGGCTCATTGTAATTCATGGAACGGAATTAGGAATGGAATTGATTTGATTCATTCCTCATTCCGTTCCATGCTTTACAATGAGCACCGTCCTCCGATTTCTGCCTCCACCAGCCTCCCCTGTAGCCCGTTTAGAGACGGGGAATCCTGTCAGCTGTCTGGGATCCCTGGAGCAGCAGCGGCTGTGATCATGCAGGTACATCCAGCCTTTCCTCAGGGTTCCCCAGCCGAGTGGGGGGGTAGAAGGGGTAGTGGGGGCAGTAGTGGACTGGCCATCTGGAGCACCGGGAGAATTCCCTGTGGGCCGGCGGGCCGGCGGATCTGTGGGCCGTAGGCCGGTGGATCTGTGGGCTGCGGGGCCGGTGGGTGATGCGATCTGTGGGCTTTGTGCACTCCTGCCCGGGACCCTGGGCCTATTGTGATGCATGGAATGGAATTAGGAATGATATCAAACCTGCGTTTGTTACCATTCCTCATTCCATTCCATTCTATACATTACAACAAGCCCGTCCTCTGATTTCTGCCTCCACCAGCCTCCCCTGGTCCTGAGTACCCTATTGACACCAGACCATCGGGGGTTTTGTAATCCCGTTCCGTTGAGCTGAGGCAGAAAGGGGGGGGGGTGGTCCTTAGTGGCAGGGGTCGAAGGGGTACTTCGTGACCCCGCCGTGGAGCTCCACGTTCGCCTCTGTCCAGGAGATGACATCGCCTGTCAGGTGAGCCCCGCATGTAGCCTGGCTGTAGATCTCGTTGGGCGTGAGAACTCTGGACCAGAACTGGAGGTCCGATATTTCACCCACGAAAGATTGGGTAGCGTCGAAGCGGCCGCCGAGGGTGTCCTGTCAGCGTGGAGGAGAAGACAGAGTTACACGTACAGTTCTGCTTGACTGACGGTCAATATTTTGTTATTCTCTTTGGCAAAGAACTGTCATTGAATGCAATGAATGCATTCTTCTGTCAGAAGGCCGGTGAGTCAAGGTTTGATGCTCTATTCATGCATTGATGGAACACCTTGGGAATGAAACTAGAAGTTCTGCTGGCGAGAAATAGTTCATATATCAGCTCAAATCTGGGGAGGCTGGTGGAGGTAGAAATCAGAGGACGGGCTCATTGTGATGCATGGAGTTTGATACCCTTCCTCATTCCATTCCATGCATTACAATGAGCCACGTCTTCCGATTTCTACCTCCGCCAGCCTCCCCTGGTATACAAACATACAGGACACAGCCATGTACTTCACCTGCTCCTGGCCCAGGATGAAGACCCCCCCAGGCTTGATGGGGTGCCAGGCGGAGAGGTTCTCTCCTGACCCCCTCTTGACCCCGTCCTGGTAGGCCTCCCACAGCCCGTCCCGAGTCGACCACGCCACGCACAGGTGGTGCCACTTCCCATCCGTCAGCGAAATGGGCAACGTCACGGCCTGGGAGGAGGAAGAGAGGTCAGTACTTGGTGAATGTACTGTAATGTTTGCAGGGGAGGCTGGTGGTGGTAGACATCGGAGGACGGGCTCAGTGTAATGCATGGAACGGAATGAGGAATGGTATCAAATTGGTATGGAACATACAGTGTTTAATACCGTTCCTTCCGTTTCCGTTCCATGCATTACACTGAGCCTGTCCTCAGATTTCTACCTCCACCAGCCTCCACTGAAGGATTGGTTGATAGGCTGGCTTAGTCACAGAATACTATACAGAACATATACTTCAGAGAAAGGGGCAATGTCACAGAGAAAGAGAGACAATGCAGGTTTAATTGATTGCTTGATTGGCTGATTAGTTGATGATGCCGATGGAGTCGCCCATGAATGAAAAGGTTGCTTGGGTGAAGCTTAACAATATCTGAAGTATCATATTGCTGAATGTACCTTTAACAAATGTTTATTACATTAAGCTACAGTGTTTTATGTACCTTCTACTTTAAATATAAATAAAAATAAAAAAAAATAAAAATAAAAAAAGTAATTCTTCCTTCTTCTAGCATTGTGACTGCCAATGGCCCCTGGGCCTGGCATAGATTTGTTTTTCTTATGATGACTGATGTAGACAGATAATTCACTTACTTAGACAAATGTACTTGTTGTAAGTCGCTTTGGATAAAGGCGTCTGCTAAATGTCTAAAATGTAAGTGTAATGTAAATGAGTTTGCATAGTACCCTCCATATATTGAGTCTGCAATAATGTGGGCATCAGAGGAGGCTGGTGGAGGTGGAAATCGGAGGACGGGCTCATTCCGTTCTGTGCATTACGATGAGCTCGTCCTCCAATTTCTACCTCCACCAGCCTCCACTGGTGGGCATCCCCAAGGGGAATGGCAACAGCCCCTCCTGTCTGGGAGAAACGTCTGACTCATGCTGAGGTATGGTGGAGGTATGGTCTCAGGCCACCTGTCTGACCCATGCTGAGTATGGTGGAGGTGTGGTCTCAGGCCACCTGTCTGACCCATGCTGAGTATGGTGGAGGTGTGGTCTCAGGCCACCTGTCTGACCCATGCTGAGGTATGGTCTCAGGCCACCTGACTGACTCATGCTGAGGTGTGGTGGAGGTGTGGTCTCAGGCCACCTGACTGACCCATGCTGAGGTATGGTGGAGGTGTGGTCTCAGGCCACCTGACTGACTCATGCTGAGGTATGGTCTCAGGCCACCTGACTGACCCATGCTGAGGTATGGTGGAGGTGTGGTCTCAGGGCACCTGTCTGACCCATGCTGAGGTATGGTGGAGGTATGGTCTCAGGCCACCTGTCTGACTCATGCTGAGGTATGGTGGAGGTATGGTCTCAGGGCACCTGTCTGACCCATGCTGAGGTATGGTGGAGGTGTGGTCTCAGGCCACCTGTCTGACCCATGCTGAGGTATGGTCTCAGGTCACCTGTCTGACCCATGCTGAGGTGTGGTCTCGGGCCACCTGACTGACGCCGCGTCCACCCTGTGACCAGGCTCCTCTCCACCTGACTCAGTAAGCAGCTTGCCTCCTCTGCTGTGGTCTTATGCCATTAGGGAGGATGAGAGGTGAGGACAGAGCCACTGTTCCTCAGGGGGGAAGACGGGGCGAAGGGGAAGCTATAGGTTAACTGTGGTTGTCACACCTGCCTCCGTCCATAAGGACCGGGGATAAGTCCAATTCTAGGCTCTGATTGGATGAGAAACAGCAGAGACACCTGTCGCTTCAATGTGGGTCGGTCTCACAGGTGATTTTTCTGTTTGTGTTGCCAAGGTAACTGACTGGTATCATGGTTACACAAACTTTGGATTTGTGATACCAATACGCAATAATTAAGCTTGGTCCTCGAAAGCTATCAAAGCTATCACTACATTGAATGTTGTTTGAACAAAAAACTGCCTATTCTCAAACTGGTCACTCAGGGCTCGAAAGTGAAAGTCTCCAGAGAAAGTCAATGATACCCTTACCTTGTCATTAACCAGTAACTCCATAGGGTTGTTGCCCCATTCGATGAGAACCAGTTCATTGGCCTGTCCTGGTACCGAGTAGGAGAAGGGGGTGCCCAGGCCCGGCCCGGACCCTCCCTTCAGCCAGAGACAGACAGTGAGAGCGAAGATCTCATTGAGTAGGGTCCTCCTCACCCTGCCATACATGTAGTTGGTGCGCATCGGGAAGCCGATCTGGAAAGCTTCTGGACTCTTTGGTTTCTTGCGGGGACCTGCTGACAAAAAACAAACAAAAGCAAACTTCAGGGCTGGGTTTATAGATAGATAGTTAGTTAGATAGTATAGATAGTTAATTAGATAGTATAGATAGATAGTTAGATAGATAGTTAGATAGTATAGATAGTTAGTTAGATAGTATAGATAGATAGTTAATTAGATAGTATAGATAGTTAGATAGTATAGTTAGTTAGATAGTATAGATCAATAGTTAATTAGATAGTATAGATAGTTAGTTAGATAATACAGTACCAGAGTCTGTGTTCCTGTGGTGCAGTTGGTTTAGGACGGTGTCCAGCTTGTTGGACCCTCCTCCCCTGACAGGCACTCTGGGTGCCGGTTTGCTGCCAAAGGGCGGGCGAGGGCGATGGCCTTGGTCCGCATCGGTGTCATGGTGACTGTCGTCGTGGTGACCGTTGTCGTGATGATCGTTGTCGTGATGATCATTGTCGTGATGATCGTTGTCATGGTGGTCGTCATGGTGATCATCGTGGTGGTCGTCATGGTGACCATTGCCACGGTGGTCGTCATGGTGGTCGTCGTGGCGGCCATGGCTACGGTCATAATGATGGTCATAGTGGCGGTCATAACGATGGTCGTCACGGTGACCGGTGTGGTAGTCATAGCGATGGTCGTCACGGTGGCTATTGGGGCGGGTGTCGTGATGGTCGTCATGGTGATCATCATGGTGGTCGTCGTGATCGTCATGGTGGTCGTCGTGGTGGTCGTCGTGGCGATCGTCATGGTGACCGGTACCGTGGTGGTCGTCGTGGTGGTCGTCGTGGTGACCGTAGTCATGGTGCCCGCCGTAGTGGTTGTGGAGCTGCTCCTCCAGAGCATTGATCTTCCTCTGCAGGAGGTCTCTGAGGGAGCTGGAGTAGGAGCTGGAGGAGTTCCTGGCCTGGAGAGACACACACACACACACACACACACACACACACACACACACACACACACACACACACACACACACACACACATACACACACACACACACACACATTAGGCCATAGATCTTCCACCATTACAGTGAAAGGAATTAGGAACTTGATGAAAATATTATCCACGTTATTATATTTACGTATCAGCATTTGTTGTTATTTACTACCATGACATCTAACACTAACCCATGACATATTACTGTATGAGTGCCTTCAAAAGTTATCTAATTTTCCACTGTCCCTTGTCGTTATTGCTCATATATGACTATTTGTCTGCTTGTCCAACAGATATCATACATGTATATATACAGTACCAGTCAAAAGTTTGGACACACCTTCTCATTCAATGGTTTTTCTTTATTTTTTTTATTATTTTCTACATTGTAGATTCATTTTGAAGACATCAAAACTATGAAGGAACACATATGGAATTATGTAGTAAACAAAAAAGTGTTAAACAAACCAGAATATGTTTTATATTTTAGATTCTTCAAAGTAGCCACCTTTTGCTTCGATGACAGCTTTTACTCTTGGCAAGGTGTGTCCAAACTTTTGACTGGTACTGTATATAATTTTCTATTGCATTGGTAAATCAATATGTTGTTTATTGACTTGGGCCAAATCAGGTCAAACTTAATTTAATTTAACATCAAAAGTCTTGACATTTAAGTATTTTTTATCTTTTTGTCTTGACCGGAGACACAATTTACACCATTTCTATAGAATGACCCAGACAGCAAACCCTGCCAGTATGTGACATCAGCGCAACATAAGTCAGCCATTTTCTCCCCCCTCACCCCCCGCTGGGCACGGTGCTACAGTGGGCAGTGAAATGGAGGAATATCAGTTCTCTGGCCGGGCATTATGACATTTTAAGCCGGCCCCACCCTCCCGGACGACCTCCTTCCTTTCCTTTCTTCAGTGTCTCTGAGTAAATCCGGCTTTACTTGGTGTGAGAGCGTGACCCGCTTAAAGGCTTGTCTGTGTGGATCATGCTAATTGCCGCTGAAGGTGGCTTGCACCCTGTGACACTCGGTCACCGGTTTGTGGCGTCGCCATCCTGTTAAAGGCAGGAGTGACGGAAGACAAATCTGAGCTTTACTGTTTTTTCTCTAACACTCTGAGGAGAATGAAAGGCCTGAAAGGTGGCAACACCGTCTACGAGCCTTTCTACCCATTAACCGAAATCAAATGAACTGAGTACGTTCTGGATAAGGTGGAAAGAATTCGGGGACCAATTCATCCAATCTTGTTTTACAGGCGGAACTTTAAATCCCCACGGCAACTGAACGCAAATTGAGAGTCATTGACAGCAAAATCCAAGAGAATGTGTTGTTGTCTATAATCCATCTACGGTCTCCGTCATGTAGTTCCCTCGACAGGACCCTCTCAAGGATTACTTTATTTCCCTGTGATCAGTCTAGGTCCTCTCGGGTGAGGGTCAAGTTAATTAATTAACAAACTTAGGGCTTCCTACGCAAAAGCAATAAGGCTTGGGCTGTATGCCACCGATATCCTCACAGCTTGAGAGAAAGCCGGAGAACCCTTTTGAGTCCCTGCTTACCTCCATGTTACAGGTCAGCAGGGAGACAAACATGCAGGTGATTTCCTGGGTGGGTGGCTCTTGGATGACGCAGGTGGACGATCTCAATTACCACGACTGCAGTAAGCCGCCGATCCCATTTCCCCCTCATCCCTTGTTACTACTTACACTCACCTGCAGGTTCTCCAGCCTCTCCTTCAGCGTCTGGAGAGTCTTTCCTGTCTGCTCCGGGGAGAAGGCCCCGTGCTTGCTACCTCCGTAGGACCCCTTCCCCCGGTGGTGCGTGTCGGGGCGATGTCCGTTGTGTGGGTAGTGGGGGTCGTTGTCGTGGTAGGAGTGGTGGGAGCCCGTGGGGGGGTGGTGGGAGTTGTGGTGCGTGGGTCCGTGGTGGTCATCGTCGTGGTGGCCCACCCCGCGGCCAAAGCCCTCGCAGAGGGTCAGCTTGGCCGTCAGCTCCCTGATGGTCTCCCGCTGGTCCAGGATGGTCTCTTTCTGCCTCACCAGGCTCTCGCGGAGGTGCAGGATGGTGGCTTTGGCCTCGTCCGACATTCCCCGCCTGCTGCTCCCGTTAGGCCCCCCCGATGTGGGGCCGTGATGTCCGTTACTGCTGGGGCCATGTGCTGCCCCGTGGGCTGCCCCGTGGGCTGGTCCATGTGCTGCCCCGTGGGCCGGTCCATGTGGTGCCCCGCTCTGTGTGAAGCAGCTGGGGTCTGCGTCCGCTGGAATTGGGGTGCAGACGAACTTGGGGTGGAGTCCATAGTCATGCTCCAATGCTGGCAAACCACTGGCGGCCACTGAGGAGGATATGAGAGTGGAGAGGAGCAGAGAGGAGAAAAGGGGGAAGGAGGGAATGAAGGAGATGAAACCCGGAAGTATCCCGCCCCATGGCGCGTGCCCCGTGGACAAGAGCATTGCAGGAGGGATGGCTGCCTTGGCCATCTTAGGTTGCTGGCGTGTCTGTTTCTAGTCGAGGGACGGTCCTTCAGCGCTTTATGTCTGGTGTGATGTGCACCATGAGTGGAGGACATTTGGGGCGGGCAGCAAGCTGATGTGACACATGACAATAAACGACCAATCCCCTATTCCGAGTGTCAATTCCTTGGAAGACACTCAAACACAGCGCCGGTACTGCAGCACGTAGGGCTTTGTGTCTCTGCCCTAGTTGTTAGCGGTTCATCGCGGAGCCCTGGTATCACACGAGACCAGCTGGTTCCATGCCATGCCAGGCCAATGGCAGTTGACGTGTTCCGTGTTCCGCTGTTCGTGGAACTGGGGGTCTGCTTCCAGCTGATCCCTTTAGGCACAGCGGATCTCCTGAATAATCCCCTTATCTCCAGCTCTTGACCATGCCAGAGGTCCAACCGTGCTCTCACCTACGGGGAAGACAACAGAGACACGTCACAGAGGTCACAACCAAATCCAGTGAAAAGTCTTTGGGAATAATCCCGGCTTTGGAACTTCATACGGTATCGTCACTGAACTTCAGTGGCTAGACAACAGCAGCAACGGCTTAGTGGGGTGTGATCATAGATACACTGACACAGGATTGGGGGGGGAGGGTAGAAATCGGGGGGGGGGGGGGGGGTAGAAATCAGGGGAGGGGGGGGGTTCCTCTTTTCACTCCTACTTTTGCATGTGCCTGGCTGAATATATAATGGCACTGTTTTGCTCGCAACAAACTCTGAAAATCCGACTGAAAATCCTTAATCTGTTTATTCTCTGAAATCTTAATTCTTGCAATGCGCTCATACACATGATCTGTATGGGGTATCTGATAGTTAAGCATACAGTAGACTACAGCTCCAAATCCTCATCTGGGAAAACACAAAACAGCTTTTATGAGATGTGTGACAATGTACTGCAGCAATCAAGGTTTATTTCCCAAACCGATTCATTTATTCCTTCAACACTTGCTTTGCTTTTTTAATGGGTTTAGAAACTTTTATTAAGCCAACTCATCATGGGCTTATGTTGCATAATGTTACATAAGCCCAACACACCAACACTTCCACAGCTGTCCCTTTTGAATGAATTGATTAGAAACCATTGCCGTCCTTGGTTGAACTGCTGTAAATGTGTTATGCCAAGTTAAAGCATCTGAAATGCCATGTAGCATATACAGGCTTATATTAGGTGAAGCATTTGCACTTGCAGCATTTGCCCTGAACATTTTTTAAACATACATATACTATGTTTTCTAATTGCAGCAAACATTTCCATATCCTTGTAAACAAACAAAACCAAACAGAAAATCATGTGACCTCATTCCTTCATCACTGCCGCTGTCGTGGCCAGTTAGCACCATAAAACCTTAAAGCTCAAAACTACGTACTGGACCTTTAAACATGGCAATCAGACATAATACTTGCTGGAGCATCAAGCATTATCTACCCAATGCTCATCTACAACCACTGTTAACACTGTTAATAATAATTAATAGTGGTTATAATAATTATAATGATAATTAGATATGTTTTCTTTCTGAAGAAATAGAATTGTGTTTAAAAATGTGTCATGCCTTGTGCTCGTGGTGACGGTATAAGGGGGTGGGTCTGAAATATTAGTGCTGTTTTCAAGGCCAGATTCTTCAGCTCACATGATTGCCTTGACCTGCTTATTGTCATGAACACGCCTCTACCTACCGCTACTCCACCCATGAGACGGCAAGACGGCTCTACAGCACAGTGGTGTTAAACCTGTTACCGCCGACACAAATATGCCGATACGGTATGACTGCATTTGGACAACAGTAGGTCTTCCTCAAACATCAAAGCAATGGTTTCCAACTGCTGTTTCTGTGTTTAAACCCTTCTTTGTTCCTTCATAGAGAAACTAAAATAACAATCATTATTTTTCTGATACTTATACGTAGTCATTAAAGCATACAAAGAAAATAGATTTACAAATGGAATATGTCATAGTTTTGGACAAAGAGGCACAAATAAACAAGCTCTGGTAAGTCAAAGTATTGTGACCACTCCTCCCATGGCCCAAGGTTGAAGGGCTAATAGGCTTGCAGGATTACTGTGTGTGGGGGATTGGCCTTCACTTCAGGAAGTCAAGGCACTGTGATGACACGTGTGAGAGGAGCTATCCCTGTCTGCTCCACAGACCTCCAGGCCCTGTCTACATGTGCCCTGCTCCAGGCCCTGTCTACATGTCTACAGGCTCTGCTCCAGGCCCTGTCTACATGTTCCCTGCTCCAGGCCCTGTCTACATGTCTACAGGCCCTGTCTACATGTCTACAGGCTCTGCTTTAGGCCCTGTCTACATGTCTACAGGCCCTGCTTTAGGCCCTGTCTACATGTCTACAGGCCCTGTCTACATGTCTACAGGCTCTGCTCCAGGCCCTGTCTACATGTCTACAGGCTCTGCTCCAGGCCCTGTCTACATGTCTACAGGCTCTGCTCCAGGCCCTGTCTACATGTCTACAGGCTCTGCTCCAGGCCCTGTCTACATGTCTACAGGCTCTGCTCCAGGCCCTGTCTACATGTCTACAGGCTCTGCTCCAGGCCCTGTCTACATGTCTACAGGCTCTGCTCCAGGCCCTGTCTACATGTGTCCTGCTCCACTGCTTAAGAGGCTTCCCCTCATGCTCGCTCGGCACGCGAGGGTCTGTCAGGGGAGGCTGGTGGAGGTAGAAATCAGAGGACGGGCTCACTGTAATGCATGGAACGGAATGAGGAACGGTATCAAACAGGTGTAATTGATACCATTCCTTGTTCCGTTCCATGCATTACAATGACATCCGCCCTCCACCAGCCTCCCCTGACGTACATGGCAGTTTGACATGTCAACTTGCCACAACGTAGGTCGAATGTGACTAATTACTGCGAAACAAGACAGTGGTCAGATGAGTAGAAAACGTGGTATGACCAGGTACGAAGATAAGGAAAAGACTCTAGGCACTAAATGATGTTCAGTTTTGATTAAAGTTTCTTTGGGTGCTGGAGAGCCCAGGGTCGATCCAATAAGTCAATAACACGGCCAGCACTCTCTAATAGAAACACTCTGGTTCCAAAAACAACACAACCATCAGCGGACGCTTAGGCTAACAAGCAGGCAGTGTGGCAGAAACATTACATCTTTATGAATTGTACATAAACTAGAATTAAGTTCCAGACTTTTTCAATTTCAATTCACTCTGTCCAGGTCATTTCCACCCAAGTTTTTACAGTGTCTCCTTTGTTTGCTGAACATACTGTACTGAAGATACCTACAATATCTCTTCTTAAAACTCATTTTTATAGACTATCCTTCTATTGATGCTGCCCTTATTATTTTTAATGTGTGGAGTTTTACTGTTTTCTACTTATATTTTAGTTATGTATATGTATATCTCTGTTCTCTTTTATATGAATAATGTTTGTTATTATTATTATTATTATTATTATTATTATTACCATTACTATTACTACTACTACTATTATTATTATTATTATTATTATTATTATTATTATTATTATTATTATTATTATTATTATTATTATAGTAGGTAGACCCTGGAAGTCCTGCCTGGCCTCTGTCTGAATCTCAGTCCCCTCTATGGTCCCCCCCGCCCCCCGCCCCCCGATCACACCCCCCCAGCACCACAGCTGTCATCTCAGACTGGTTCATGTTGATGGGCTGTAGTTACCCAGACACAGCTGTACTGGGGCACATGCTGCTTCCAACAAGGGAGGCCGGTGGAGGTAGAAATCGGAGGACGGATTCGTTGTAATGCATGGAACGGAATGAGGAGTGGTATTAAATACGCATGTTTATTTTAAAATTTTCAATGAGCCTGTCCTCCGATTTCTGCCTCCCCCAGCCTCCCCGGGGGTTAACCTCGCTGTCCTGGGTGAGTCAAAGGTCATGCCCCAGCTTAACATAAGCTTTGACACGAGGTTAGAGTTTAGATCGGGGCAGCTAGATCAGGGTTAGGGTTAGGGTTAGGGTTGCAGTGCGTGTGTGTTGTCTCGGTTGAGGGGGGGGGGCACGTATCACATTCCTACAATTGATGAAAATTGATTGCATGGCCAAATATGGCCAAATTTTCTTCTTCTTCTTCTTCTTCTTCTTCTTCTTCTTCTTCTTATCCTTCTTCTATTTGCCAGTTATGTGTGTTTGATAAAAATATATATATAAAGGCAATTTCACACTGGCCAGTTCCCCCCAGGGTGACCCCGGGCCACTAGAGGGAACATTTTCTTTTTAACCCCGGGTGAGATGTTCTACTTGGGGTGAGTCAACTCTGCGGATGGAACAGGGTTGAGACCAGGGGAGGCTGGTGGAGGTAGAAATCGGAAGATAGGCTCATTATAATACATGGAACGGAATCAGGAATGGTATCAAACACACATGTTTGATACCATTCCTTATTCCATTCCATGCTTTACAATGGGCCCGTCTGCCTCCACCAGCCTCCCCGGGTTGAGATACTCTCCCAGGGTTGAAAGCTCCGGTGGGAAAATGTCTGCTTTGAGCTACGGTGGCCTTAGGAGTTCAAACAGAGCGTTTCTCAAAAATAACACTAGAATGTTACTGTGGCACCAACAACACATGCGCGTCACTGTCTGTCCTTCCTGCTGCTCACTAATCAGCCCTTTGCTGGTTTATCATCAAGAAGGTTTAAACCGTCATCACTGCAGATACACCAACATGTGACAAGCAGTTGATCCTGATGGCGTATTGAACTTTGGCTTTTGCAGGCTCGGCTTTTGGGCCTCTACTAAAGTTTGTAACATAATAAAATCTGAATTCTATATTTGAAGGAGGCAAAGACTCGGCTCTGTGTGCTCGTCCAGGCTGAAAGACGTCAGTGTTAAACGGTTTCATCTCGCCCCGGGTTGAATTCAACCCCAAACATTTACAACTTTTGCCAGTGTGAAACAAGTTGAACGCAGGGTTCAAAAGAACCCCGAGTCAAAAGAGCCGGTTTGAAAACGCTTTGAGAAAAGATCTACAGTGAAAAGGGAGTAAAATAGAAAAATGTAGAATAATCCAGAATAATCCAGAATCATCTAGAATAATTTCAAATAATCTAGAATAATTTAGAATAGTGACAGAGACACGTTCATGAACTCTGCAGCTGTTATAAAGAGGATTTCACATTACTTGGAAATGACTCTTGTAATGCTGTAATCTGTGCTACAAATAGACAATATATTAGTGAAGACAAGGCCATAACTGTCCCTGGCTCTGACCAGGAATACAGTCATAAACAGCCTAAAGGTCATGACTGCAGAGAGAGGCCAACTATTTGAAAGTGACACTTTTGTGAATGCATTTGAAAATAAGATTCCGATGAATGAGAACAACAAGTTATATTGTTTTACACTGTGAGAGACAGCAGTGCCACATCTGTTTGAACAAATATAGATATTATTTTGTGATATTAAGTCTTTATACCCTATTGTTTCTCCTGCCATTAGGTAGTGAGAAGTCCTCTGTGACTGCAGAGATGTTTACTCATGAGCTAAACTGTTGATGCAACAGCAGCCAGGCTAAATCTACGGTAAACACACTGTTGACAAAGCAGATTTAGCTAAAAGTAATTAAAAAAAGGCCATTACATTTAAATATTGTAAAACCTTCACAAATTAACTCAACATGCGGTTCATTATTTTCAGGGAGAATAAGTTCCTTACCTGCTGAGCTGTGGAGTCCCAGGTTGGCTAGTCCATACCAACCACTGAGCAGATTGAGAGGGATTTGCTTCAGCAGGATAAATTTAACTCTCTCTTCCTCTCCCTCCCTCCCTCCCTCCCTCCCTCCCTCTCTCCCTCTTTCTTTATTCTACCTCTCTCTTCCCTTGTCTCCACTCCTCCGCTTGTTCTTGTTGCCTCTTCTTGACTCTTTTATGAAGCAGTTCTTATTCTCTTGTTCAGATTACGGTCTTCACAAAACAACTCAGATGATAATCCAGGTGTACATTAAGAAGAGAGGAGGCTGGTGGAGGTAGAAATCGGAGGATGGGCTCATTGTAATACATCAGGGGAGGCTGGTGGAGGTAGAAATCCTCCGATTTCTACCTCCACCAGCCTCCCCTGAGGTATTACGATGAGCCCGTCCTCCGATTTCTACCTCCACCAGCCTCCCCTGATGTATTACAATGAGCCCGTCCTCTGATTTCTACCTCCACCAGCCTCCCCTGAGGTATTACAATGAGCCCGTCCTCCGATTTCTACCTCCACCAGCCTCCACTGTTCCCTCACCTCCTGATACTTTGGAGTTAATAAATTCAACATACAGTGGGAATGCACCATAGGCTATTCTCCTAGTATGTTCTGTGTTAGGCTATTCTACTAACATGTTCAGTGTTAGGCTGTTCTACTAACATGTTCAGTGTTAGGCCATTCTCCTAGTATGTTCAGTGTTGGGTTAGGGTTAGGGTTGGCGGTTAGCGGTGATGACCTGGCTAACTCAGACAGGCTGGTTGACCGACTCCCATCCCAAACCTCCCCTCATAACCAGCTTAGCTGGTCTAAATGTAATGTCAGAGCTCTAATTCTATCTAAGAATTAAAGTTGGTTACGGCAGGGAGAGAGAGGGGCGAGTCTGAGGGTAAGACTACTGGAGGGGAGGAGGAAATAAAACAACACAGGCAGGAGGGAGAATAAGAAGTGAGATTTAGACTTACTACCGGGTGAAAGCTGTCCAAGAAGCCTCCCCCACACCACTCCCCTCCCATACCACTGTGTTGGTCCCCAGAGCCTCACCCCAGACAAGACCCCCTGACCCCCACACCTGGACGTTCTGTCCCGATCACGGCCACGTAGGCAAAGGAGGCCCCAGTCCGCTTTAAAGACTTTGTGTGTTAGACTTAATCTGTTCCCTTGGGGCGAGGAGGTGTGAAGTGGGGAGGCAGTGTAACCCCCCCCCCCACACACACACACACACACCCCTCCCACCGGAACCCCACCAGGCGGAAATATGTAAAATAGGGTTTTCGGCAGAAGAGGTTAAATCAGGGGGTTCAGTCTGCCACCACCCAGAAGCTCGGCCTGGGAGTGCCATCTTATGGAGATCATCACAACTACAGTGTCTTAGTCACCCTGTGGCAGCCAGGTCTCCATGCTGGCCACATCTCACTGCAGCATTCTCACACTGACAGGAAAATAGTTCACTTAGAGACACAAATTAATGTTTCTAGTCACACAGTTACAAACTGAGGTTCTGAGACACAGAGACACTGAGGTTCTGAGACACTGAGACACTGAGGTTCTGAGACACTGAGACACAGAGACACTGAGACACTGAGACACAGAGACACTGAGACACTGAGACACAGAGACACTGAGGTTCTGAGACACAGAGACACAGAGACACAGAGACACTGAGGCACAGAGACACTGAGACACAGAGACACTGAGACACAGAGGTTCTGAGACACAGAGACACTGAGACACTGAGACACTGAGACACTGAGACACTGAGACACAGAGACACTGAGGCACAGAGACACAGAGACACTGAGACACTGAGACACTGAGGCACAGAGACACAGAGACACTGAGACACAGAGACACTGAGGTTCTGAGACACTGAGGTTCTGAGACATTGAGACACAGAGACACAGAGACACTGAGACACTGAGGCACTGAGACACTGAGGTTCTGAGACATTGAGACACTGAGACACTGAGACACTGAGGTTCTGAGACACTGAGACACTGAGACACAGAGACATTGAGGCACAGAGACACTGAGGCACAGAGACACTGAGACACTGAGACACTGAGGTTCTGAGACACAGAGACACTGAGGCACAGAGACACTGAGACACTGAGACACTGAGACACTGAGACACAGAGACACTGAGACACAGAGACACTGAGGTTCTGAGACACAGAGACACTGAGACACTGAGGTTCTGAGACACTGAGACACTGAGGCACAGAGACACAGAGACACTGAGGTTCTGAGACACAGAGACACTGAGACACTGAGACACAGAGACACAGAGACACAGAGACACTGAGGCATTGAGACACTGAGACACTGAGGCAGTGTGGGCAGAGTCAGTGTGGGCAGAGTCAGTGTGGAGTGAGGGCGTCATGTTCCATTTAGAACCTTCTGTGAAAAGGGTTCTATGTGGAACCCAAAAGGGGTCTACATCTAATCTAAAAGGGTTCTAAAATTGTTTTTAGGCCTATACAGTATGTCTTTTTAATTTGAATTGTTTACTCAAAATAAAATCTGCCAATCAATGAATACATGTGTCAATCAATCGATCAACCAACCAAGGATCCAGGATCACTGCTTATTAGTGATTTCCCTCCTGTTGAACCCTCATGTCTCTGAGTGTAGCACGGTTTGAGACAGGATTCCTTTGACCCTGTCCATGACCTCACCACATAGATGTCCCCCGTCCCCCGTCCCCCCCCTCGAGAGAGGGAGTGGTATGGGATTGATGTCAGTCTGTAATGTACTGTACTGATAAAGTTTCCTAAAAGTTAAAAGTTAGCCTTTCACCCAATAAAGAGTCCAAACCCCTGAGTGAAGTATCAACTGTTTAATCCCATTATAAGAAAAGAAAGTGGCAGTTAAGTTCCCATTTTAAATCATGTCACGATTTAATTTAAAATAACACATAATACATTTATAAGCCCCCTCAATAACCATTACAACCATTTCGCCTGGAGAACCTCAGATTACAGCATTTCTGATGCCTGCACTGCAGCTTCCTCCTGCCAAGCGGAGCCCTTTATCTAGGGCAATGTACATAACTCACATTTTGCATAGCATCACTATTTAGCAGCTTTAAATAGCTGCCCGCTAACTGAAGCAATATAGGTGGTAGACCTTGGATGTCACTCACAGGGACAACAGGAAGGAAGAGAACCTGTATAAATCTGTAACCCTGTCCTCTAGAGACCAAAAGTTACCACAGATAAACTGCTATTGTTATGCCATTAGTTGTTCAGTTCCAGGAGGCCTCTTCAGCTGACCTCCTCTCTTGGTTTGACAGCCTGCCAGCTGAGACTGTAACAAGCACAGTTTCTTATTTCAGGCGTTATTAGTCACGATTCCTGCTTCAATCAACACAACACTACCAGAGGCCACAGGAGAGCAGCTCACGCGCTCCCAAACACAAACTCTTCAACTGCCGGTGCCTCACGGTGCTTTTTTATCAGGCTATTAACAGGTGGCTGTCAAAAATAGAATGAAAACACACATACATACATACACACACACACACACACACACACACACACACACACATACACACACACACTCTCACTCACTCACTCACTCTCACACACACACACACACACACACACACACACACACACACACACACACACACACACACACACACACACACTGAAATAGAGACCCCACACTTCTGATGCATTTTCTCACAAATACATTTTACAGGGCTAGCAAAGAGAGACAGATCCTGCACAGCTGTGCTTGTGTCCTGTATGTAAACACACAGATTTACTTACAAATCCACAGGCACAGACGGGAGCCTAGGTAACTACTGAGCCCAATCACCCCCCCACTCACCCTCACCCTCCCACCCCCCCACTCACCCTTCCACCCCCCCACTCACCCTCACCCCCCCACCCCCCCACCCCCCCACTCACCCTTCCACCCTCCCACTCACCCTCCCACCCTCCCACGCACAGTAACAGGAAGCTACAGGCCACTACCCCCTTTCCCCTCCCCCCTCCTCTGCACCCCCCTCCCTCTCTGTCTCACTCCCTCTCCCCTCTCACCTCGCCCTCTTTCACTCCGAACTGAACCACACACACCAAACAGGTCAGCAACTACCTCTGAACTGAACCACACACACCAAACAGGTTAGCAACTACCTCCAAACTGAACCACACACACCAAACAGGTCAGCAACTACCTCTGAACTGAACCACACACACCAAACAGGTCAGCAACTACCTCTGAACTGAACCACACACACCAAACAGGTTAGCAACTACCTCTGAACTGAACCACACACACCAAACAGGTTAGCAACTAGCTCATATCATTGTTGTGTTTCTAAGGTGACCATGATAGCAACAAAGCAACGTGTGTTAGACAATGAATCAGTCTCAAACATGTAGCTAGTGTTGTTGTGTATCTCGGTGAATAAATTGATTTTGTTTTTGTTTAAAAAGTGGCTGCAAATGTTGACCTGGGGGGGGGGGTTTGTTGCTATGCATGCTGTGGCATTTGATTAATCAATGTAGTTACTCTTGATTTCAAACTGATCATTAAATTGTTTTGGAGATAGTACGAGTGGGATATTGAGAGACATTGTATGTTTGTTAATTGCTCAAGAGTGATATCAGATAATTTAGCCTTTGTCATTTTAATCCTCATGATGATTGACTTATCTTTCAATCTGAATATCTAAATATGAATACCTTGTTCCTGAGAGCCTGACACAGCACACTGCGTCTGTGTCAAGCGAATGATGCAGTACAGCAGTTTAACTCATCCTTATATTCACAGGCATTATTTGGTGTGCTGTGTCAATTTAACGCACAATGAGCAAAACATACAGAACCACTGAGAATACAGCATGATTGTTATTGTAGCTTGATGTTAACATTGGTTTTGAGAAAACTGTAATTATTCTATAAGAGTTTTTGTAAACAGTCTTAAAATGCATTGCATGTCATGTAAACGGTAGACGCAGTATTTAAAACTCCCATTGGTTTATTTCTCATTGAGTGTATTTGACATATGAAGGTAAAGATGGCCGACTTTGCCCCAGTTTGACCGGTTTTTGGCCATTATCTGCTGGCGCCGGTTCAGACTTGACATTCAATCACACAGTTGGACATGTATCTCTGTGGTATTAAACCGTCTAGAACACAGCCAACATGACACTATTGGGTTGAAACAAAGATCAAAGTAATATATTTCTTGCTACATTCATCTTATAACAACATTGTGATGGATTTATGAAACAAGTGTTCAACTCATGTTGTCTATCCTGTGCCTGATTTGAATATGAATTGGTTCCTTTCCCCTGTTTCCTAGAAGAAGAACCCTGATCTTTATCCTGTTTCCTAGAAGAAGAACCCTGATCTTTATCCTGTTTCCTAGAAGAAGAACCCTGATCTTTAGCCTGTTTCCTAGAAGAAGAACCCTGATCTTTATCCTGTTTCCTAGAAGAAGAACCCTGATCTTTATCCTGTTTCTCCACGACCTTGTAGCTACAAATCTTTGATTTTTTCATTTTTACTTTCTGTAATTTTTCCCCCATTTTTCATAATGCCCCCCTCATCTGAGTTGTCTCCATCGTCATCCAGACCTCGGTGTTGGTCGATGTTTCGATGTCTGGTGTTGCTACTCAACCGTTAATGCTTTGCTTTTGGTTTCTTTTGTGCACAGGCCTGATAATCCCAGACATAAAAAAATAAATAATTATAGTAAATTTTTATGTTTTCTTTATAATAACCCTATTCATTTTGGGTTCTATTTTCAACCGGCGCAAAACGGACAGAGGCATATTGGCAATCTGTGTTGGCGGTAACAGGTGAACATACCAGAGCTCTGGAACGCTGTCTCACCTGCGCTCAGGTGGGCGGAGAAGCAGTCATAGAGGCGTGTTCATGGCGATGACCAGGTCAGGTACTATCAGCTGCACTGAAAAATTCTGACCTTGAAAACAGCACAAGATATTTCAGACACACCCCCTAAACGCCAGCGCCCCTCACCAGAGGACGCGTTTACGCTTCGACTGTTTTTCACGCCGTTCAAACCGAGCCCTTCGTACTGGACACATCTGCGCCTCCGCCATGTGGTCCACCTTCGTGGCACAGGAAGAGGATGTGAGGTCACCAGGGGTGGCGGGAGGCGGGGCCTCAGGGCTGATGGGTGTCATGGGAAGCAGCCGAGGAGGAGGAGGAGCTAAGCGTCGGGTGACGACGGCGTCGGATGGCGCCATGAGCGACAGTCAGGAGGGGAAGATCAAGCTGGCGTTCTTCGTGGCCATCGTGGGGGTGGTTCTGACCGTCCTGGGCGTGGGGACGGAGTTCTGGGTGGAGCTGGCGCCGGCCAAGAGCTTCTACAACAACCAGACCTGTCTGACGGCCCACTACGGCCTGTGGAAGGGCTGCACCCGGAGGCTGTGGGTGGCCGACATCGACCCTGAGAGGCAGAGCTGTGGGCCTGCGGATCTGCCAGGAGGTGACTGACTGGTCCGGCGCTGCATTAATGCATTTCTATCAGGGGAGGCTGGTGGAGGTTGAAAATCGGAGGACGTGCTCATTGTAATGCATGGAATGGAATGAGGAACGGCATCAAACGTGTGTGTATGATACCATTCCACATTTGTGTTTGATACCATTCCTCAGTCCATTCCATGCATTACAATGAGCCCGTCCTCCGGTTCCTACCTCCACCAGCCTCCCCTGATTTCTATGCCTGTTGGGGTACAGTCTGAAACAGCAGCATCATTACAAGCCAAAGAGCATCCACTGAAACCGCAGGCAATCCAATCCATGTCCCAAACTGTCTCTTGAGAAAGCCAGTTAGTGGACTGCATCATGGATATGTTTGGGTTCGGTTATTATTAGATTAAACTCACACGTATTCCTGTCAAAACCCGAACCCACTGAGAATGAGATGTGTCATATGTAAGAGGATATTTGTTAGATCAACCACTGGTATCAAATCACAAGATGCCTAGACACCATGATATTGAGATGATATAGAATGAATTGAATCTGCATGCCTGTCTGCCTGCCTGCCTGTCTGTCTGTCTGTCTGTCTGTCTGTCTGTCTGTCTGTCTGTCTGTTTCTGTCTGCCTGTCTGTCTGCCTGTCTGTCTGTCTGTCTGTCTGCCTGCCTGTCTGTCTGTCTGTCTGTCTGTCTGTCTGTCTGTCTGTCTGTCTGTCTGTCTGTCTGTCTGTTTCTGTCTGCCTGCCTGTCTGTCTGTCTGTCTGTCTGTTTCTGTCTGCCTGCCTGTCTGTCTGTCTGCCTGCCTGTCTGTCTGTCTGTCTGTCTGTCTGTCTGTCTGTTTCTGTCTGCCTGCCTGCCTGTCTGTCTGCCTGCCTGCCTGCTTGCCTGCTTTTCTGCCTGTCTGTCTGTCTGTCTGTCTGTCTGTCTGTCTGTCTGCTTGCCTGCCTGCCTGCTTGTCTGCCTGTCTGTCTGTGCGGGACTGTGCATCGTACCTTTATGAAACAACCAACATTTAAATCCGACAGGGATCTTCTATCCGAGAAGAATCTTTGTCAGGTCAAAATGACCAACCTGACGAACAATCTTGTCAGATCTAAACTTTGTTTCATAAAGGTTCGTATTGGAGCATTTGAGTAGGCGGGCTTCATTCTTCCTGCCCCCCACTCAAGGATGATTGTTTTGACCATACTTGACGTAGGAGAGATGCTAACCTTCTGTTCTCATTGATGTACACTGATGTATTTCATTTTTTAAATATATTTATTCTCATATTTCATTTCAAGATACATTTATGCAATGCTGAAGACAGACAGGCAGACAAGACAAGTTTTATGAATTTCAATAGGATTCTCACCATTATCAGTGAATTAGATGACATAACATTTCCATTTGCGTCAGTCAAGTGCCTTCTCTCTCTCTCCTCTCTCTCTCTCTTTCCATCTACTCAAGAATCCAACTGCACCTACTTCAAGTTCTTCACCACCGGCGAGAACACCGTCCTCTTTCAGAAGACAACAGAAAAGAGTGAGTCACTCTGTCCCCTGGCCCCTCTCCTCCAGTGTCCCCGCCCACACACCCTCTGTCTTCCTCCGACAGTATCATCTGCGTCCCGGCGGGTCAGCCATTGACTACAGCAATCATGGTACAATGTATTCCTCCTACTCCATCTCTGCCAGAGCAGTGCAGTCTGGGAGGCGGTGTTTCTTCAGGCCTACAGGGACTGACTGTTCTGTTCTCTTGTTTCTACTGGATCTCTGAACCAACACATGAGAGGGTGTAAAACATTCCGGGAATGTAAACTGTTTAATATATATATATATGTTACATTCAAGCTTTCTAGAAGCTTCCTAATGGCTGTAATGACTATGTTTAATCAGTAGCGATCAGGGAATGAGATCCCTTGAAAGAAATAGTTCATTTACGAACGCTGTTTTGGTCGTGAAAAGTGCTTTCTAAAAGGGGTTAGGGTTAGTAGTTGTGTACAAACATGTTGTTACTGGCCAGGGGTGGACTCACCGATTTTCACCTTTTCTGTTTCTGGTGGCTGCTAATGTCTGACACTGCAGGTCCATTTCGGGGGTTTATACTATTATTAGGGAGGATGAAATGGCTAAGCTAAAAGACACAGCGCTAGCCCCAACATGTCATGACTATGCTAAGCTAACCGACACAGCGCTAGCCCCAACATGTCATGACTATGCTAAGCTAACCGACCCAGCGCTAGCCCCAACGTGTCATGACTATGCTAAGCTAACCGACACAGCGCTAGCCCCAACGTGTCTGTCTCTCCCCAGGTCTGAATGTGGCGGCGGCCATGTTGGCTCTCTCCAGCCTCTTCCTGATGGTGATGGGGGCTGTGTGCATCACCATGGCTCTCAGCAAAGGGGTGCAGTTCTTCCTCAAGCCGGCTTCCTTCTGCTTCATCCTGTCAGGTGAGTGAGGTGAGGCTCAGCAGACAGCCTGCTTAGACAAACTAGAACATTCACCACTCTTAGGCCCTCTATCTATAGGGCCTCCGTGTAGTCATGTTACCTCTCCAGTACTGATATACTCTGGCTCTAGGAAACCTATAGGAGGAGTTACAGTTATCTCTTTCACCTCTGACACAGTGGGGAGGGAGGGAGGGACAGGGAGGGACAGGGAGGGAGAGAGAGAGAGAGAGAGAGAGAGACCTCCTGGCTGCTGAACTCCAACAGTTTTGACGCCCCCCCCCCTCCCCTCTCTCCCCCAGGTATCCTAGTTCATCTATCTCTCATGGTTTTCCACCAGTCAGTGCTGTCCTTCCTGTCCAGTGACCACTCCGTGCCGCTGCACCACGAGTTGTCCTGGTCCGTGACGTGCGTCGGCTGCTCGGGGGCCATTCTTATTGTGGGCGGACTCCTCTTCCTGCTGCTCGCCCTGCCTTACAGTCCCTGGCAACGCTGTCTGCCTCACAGTGACAGCGACAGCTAGTGGCCAGGAGGTGGTATTGCACTTTATCTTGTCTATGTTGTCTTATGGGCCAACAGTTTGCTTCTGTTAAAGAGCCCTGCGCAACATGTAAATTCTCGTTCAGAAAAGTCTCTGTTCGCGACAACCGCTAGTATCTGATAAGTGTCTGTTGTCGCCTGTTGGTAGTTACTGAATGTGGAACGTCATACTGTAGGTGTTTGAATAAGCCAACTCCCCTTGGCACGTCCTCTGAAAACTCCCATTTCCTCCCATGCAAAGTTTGTGTTGGTCGGGGCAGACACCCTGACATAGAATCACCAACACTGGTTCCTCACACATCTGGTCACATGGTTTTAGTGATGCGCGTCGCTCTTTAGCGGAAGCAAATTTTGAGTTGTTACGAGGGTTCAAGACATTCGTCGTCCTGAATGTTGTGTTTTGCTTAAATTAGTCCCACTTAGAACGTCATCAGCTCTCGATAGTTGAAGAAGCTGAAGATTGGCAATATCAAATCATGCCTGTCTGAGATACAGCAGACTGTCCCATTAGGGGCCGTGTCCTCCAAACGCACTTTTACTGACAACAGATCGCGTCGCGCCGCTTCTGTCCCTGAACCTGCGGCCTTCAGAGCGGCGCGCGGAAACACCTGACTGCTGTTGCTAGGCTACCTGATACAGCCTTTACCTGCCATGGTAGCTAGCAACGGTTAGCCATTATGCTAACACGAATTTAACTTCGTAGGCATTTCTATGCTAGTAACAGAGTAGTTTGAGATTCTGCTGTAATCTGATTGCCATTGAACTTGTCCAAATTATGCTTGATGTAAAACATGGTATTTTTTGTGATTTGTTTATTTAAAAAAACACATGAATCCCATATAACTAAATTACACATGAAAGCTCATGTCTATTGGATTGTTATAAAAGATGAATTGATGAGAAGGGGGGGGGGGGGGGGGGGGGGGGTGAAAATAGGTCTTAGATTCTTAACCCAAGCACATTTGGTGTGTTCTGTGTCACCCAATTGTCGTTTCTAAACAAGATTTTGAGAAAGATAGTTCTTACTTTTTCTGGTAAGATACATAGACAGTATATGTCAGAAATGTGATTTGTTTGTCTGTGTTTGAGTGGGAATCAGGAAGATGAATCGTCTGGAAGTGATTGTGTATGGAAGACATGATTTTATTATTAAATGTAAAGACAACATCTCTGTCTCAGGCCATTTTTTCTGTTTTCCCTCCCTCCTCTCTCTCCTCCCTCCTCTCTCCCCTCCCTCCCCTCTCCTCCCTCCTCTCTCTCCTCCCTCCTCTCTCCCCTCCCTCCCCTCTCCTCCCTCCTCTCTCTCTTCCCTCACCTCTCCCCTCCCTTCCTCTCCTCCCTCCTCTCCCCTCTCTCCTCCTTCTTCTCTCCCCTCCCTCCCCTCTCCTCCCTCCTCTCTCTCCTCCCTTCCTCTCCTCCCTCCTCTCTCTCCTCCCTCCCCTCCCTCCTCCCTCCTCTCTCAACTCCATCTATTCATCATCGACACCAATCACTTCTTTCCGTCATCTCTGTCCAGGCTTCTGTCTCGTCACCGTCTCCCACATGTTGCTGTTGTTACAGCGAGATTTAGACCATGGCAGCGCAACAGAAGCCTGGACAGGAAATACAAAATGGACTGAATTCAGACTGTGTCAGTTCGACCTCCCCTCCCACCACCAAGACCATCACCTCATTCCACCCACTAACCACACGTCTGTGGTTTGTGGTTTGTGGTTTGTGGTTATATAACAGTCTTATAATTTTAAAACTGACACGCTTGTTTGTGTTGTGTGTGTGTGTGTGTGTGTGTGCGCGGGCGCGTGTGTATGCTGTAAGTGGGTGGTGTTCTAACCTCTACCCCTGTAACCCCCCCCCCCCCCCCCCCCCCTCCTGACCTCCTCTAATTCACATGCAGATGAAACAGGACCCTGCTGTTGACAGACATCTGACACCCACCCCGTACATGGTGTCTATATTTGTAAGCACAAGGGTTTGCGTGTGTGTGTGCGTGTGCGTGTGCGTATGTGTGCTAGCGTGTGTGTGTGTGTGTGTATGTGTGTGTGTATGTGTGTGTGTGTGCGTGTGTGTGTGTGTACGTGCGTGTACGTGCGTGTGTGTGTGCATGCGTCGGCATTGGATCAGAGGTAATAAGAATAACTGGCACGACCAACATACACCAGGCCTGGTCTCATACAGCAGACAGACAGCAGGCCTGGTCTCATACAGCAGACAGACAGCAGGCCTGGTCTCATACAGCAGACAGACAGCAGGCCTGGTCTCATACAGCAGACAGACAGCAGGCCTGGTCTCATACAGCAGGCCTGGTCTCATACAGCAGACAGACAGCAGGCCTGGTCTCATACAGCAGGCCTGGTCTCATACAGCAGGCCTGGTCTCATTCAGCAGGCCTGGTCTCATACAGCAGGCCTGGTCTCATACAGCAGATATACAGCAGGCCTGGTCTCATCGTAACTCTCCTGGTTATGATGGTTCTGCTGAGCCAGCAGGGATCACAAATCTATTGTCCCAGCAACACTCCTCCTCTAGGGGAGAGGGAGAGAGAGAGAGAGGGAGAGAGAGAGAGAGAGAGAGAGGGAGAGAGAGAGAGAGAGAGAGAGAGAGAGAGAGGGAGAGAGAGAGAGAGAGAGAGAGAAAGAGAGGGAGAGAGAGAGAGAGAGGGACTGCAGCATCACGGCTCCCCCAGAGAGAGCTGACTAATTAAAACTTCTCACTAAATCACACATTAACTGTGCGTTCCATGTGGTTGAACAAATACAGCCTCTTCCCCAGCTCTCTCCACCACGTCATTGATACTGTATAATAATACTGTATTCTGATGCTGCACAGTGAGATTTAAAGGAGAAGGGTATAAGTTTGTAAAATCTGACCACCTCTGGCCATCGTGGCGAAATTCAGTTTGAAGGTCCAAACGACATCCTCCCGAAAAATAATACAACTCCCCGAAAA
>NC_139665.1:1734375-1744375 GCF_951799395.1 Argentina silus
AGCCTCCCCTACTGCCTCCCCCAGCCTCCCCTGCTGCCTCCTCCAGCCTCCCCCAGCCTCCCCCTGCCTCCCCTGCTGCCTCCCCCAGCCTCCCCTACTGCCTCCTCCTGCCTCCCCCAGCCTCCCCTGCTGCCTCCCCTACTGCCTCCTCCAGCCTCCCCCAGCCTCCCCTGCTGCCTCCCCCAGCCTCCCCTACTGCCTCCTCCAGCCTCCCCCAGCCTCCCCTGCTGCCTCCCCCAGCCTCCCCTACTGCCTCCTCCTGCCTCCCCCAGCCTCCCCTGCTGCCTCCCCAGCCTCCCCCAGCCTCCCATGTGTTTGACAGAACAGGGACTGAGACAGACTGTAACCAAACGTCTGGATTGAGACCAAACAACACCACTATTGTTTGGTTCCGAACCCCAACGTTTCTACCTGAAGGAGACAGAGAGCCTCCAGGGTTATCCCCTGCTGGCGTCCTTTTATGAGGAGAATCAGAAATCCCACCACAACATGAGAATAACACCATGACAAATTACACACAGATGCTACTGCTGCCATTATCAATACACCACCGTACAACAACTAAACCAGCACCTCTGTGAATTATTAATTTCGTAATATTGTCCGGTCATTACCAGAAAATAGCTGACTTTGTTTAATCGCCAACAGTTTTCTGTATAGCATTTTGCATAATACAGGATAATGTGGTCTCATTATCCTGCAAACAGCGTAACTCCAACTCCTGTCTGTGTCCGTAAACAAGGACACACACAAAAGGGGTGTAGAGACCTCATTACGGACGTGTCACTACTTCATCCCGGCCCTCTGCCCCCCCCCCCCCCCCCCGGCCCCTCCCCTGCCCCCCCCCCCATCTGACCCTCCAACCCTCCACCCAGCACAGCCAGCCGCTGCATAATCAGCTCCTCCCGGCCGCCACGACAACAACATCAGCAGGGGAGGAGGCAGCCACAGGGACGGCAGGGGGACGGGGATCTGGCTTCCTCTCACTGCCCCAGCAGGGGGCGCTGTTGCTAACTGCTCCACTCTCCGCCCTGCTGTTGCTGGCGACCACAGACAGAACAGCCACCTCCCCCCCCGAAAGCTGTTCCACAGACAGAACAGCCACCTCCCCCCCTCTGAAAGCTGTTCCACAGACAGAACAGCCACTCCCCCCCCCCCCCGAAAGCTGTTCCACAGACAGAACAGCCACCTCCCCCCCTCTGAAAGCTGTTCCACAGACAGAACAGCCACCTCCCCCCCTCTGAAAGCTGTTCCACAGCCAGAACAGCCTCTCTGAGACAGCAGGGTTCCGAATGCTCCTGGTTCTAGAAGCATATGGAGGTCTCGATCTGAGGGTCGGTGCATAAGCCACTGATTCATTGAGCTGCTCTTCCTTTGTGTGGAGATATCAAGGAGATGGAATTCCAACGCAACAACAACAACCACAGTAATATTTCAACAAAGGCGCAGTGAACGGTGTCTGGCTGCCAAGCAGCAGAAATGTGTTGGAAGCTCCTCAGACAGAGAGAATGAAAGACACAACAACAACAACAAAAGTCATTATTTTCTGAACAGCGGCCAGTCGATTCCTCGTGTTGTTTCTGGGGACACGTTATCTGAGGCTGCGGTGGTTTGATTTTTCCCCTGGCCTGCGGCCCTGACAAGACCTCTCTGTCGCGATAACTAGAAGAGCACTTATCTACGGCTGAAACAGCGTGTGACTGCAGGCCAATGACAAGGACTGTGAGCAGCATGTCATCAGGGGAGGCTGGTGGAGGTAGAAGTCGGAGGACGGGCTCGTTGTAATGCGTGGACCGATTTCTACCTCCACCAGCCTCCCCTGCGCCTCATGCTAAGCTAGCCATCTGTGAACAAGCCATGTGACGCCCACACAGGAAACTGATGATGTCATCCACAGATTACAACTGATGGCTCACGGCCGGCTTTTAGCCAAGCTAACATCAATAACCAATCGGTACGGTTCCTGCCCCGGGCCTGAGAACACCGACCAATCAGAACACACTACACCAGTCAGCCACTTTGCCTCATCGTCCAATCGGCGATTGTAATCGCCACGAGAACAACTGCCAAAGGAAGGCTGTTATCAACAGACACAGTTCTCCAACGGTGTCAACACTGTGTGTGTGTTAGTGTGTGTGTGTGTGTGTGTGTGTGTGTGTGTGTGTGTGTGTGTGTCAGTGTGTGTCTGTGCCAATGTGTGCCAGTCTGTGCCAATGGCCAGCTGCGTTTCCACAGACACTCCCAGCCGTTGGCAGGGCTAGCTCCAGCCTCCTCTACCCCCCTGGTCCTCATCAGGTTAGAGTTAGGGTAAGGGATGGGGTTAGGGTTAGGGCTAGGCCTAGGGATAGGGTTAGGGCTAAGGTTAGGGTTAGGGTTTGGGGTAGAGGAAGGGTTAGGGCTAGGGCTAGACTTAGGGTTAGGCCTAGAGCCAGGGTTAGGGCTCGGGTTAGCATTAGGGCTGGGTTAGGGCTAGGGCTAGACTTAGGGTTAGGCCTAGAGCCAGGGTTAGGGCTAGGGTTAGCATTAGGGCTGGGTTAGGGCTAGGGCTGGGTTAGGACTAGGGCTGGGTTAGGGCTAGGGTTAGGGCTAGGGTTAGGACCCCTTACCTGACAGAATGAAGAAGATCCCGGAGACGAAGGCCAGGATGGTGCGCTGGGGGCGGATGTGTCCGATGTTACTGATGACGAAGGCGGTGAAGACGAAGAGCAGAGACACCATGGGGAAGGGAGTGGCCGTCCGCACCATCTCTGATCACAGGAGACAGGAGGGGGAGACACTCAGACACCAGGAGGACCAGGAGGCTCGTTGGAACGCATGGGACGCAACGAGGAATGGTTTCAACAAATCAAACACGTGTCTGTTTGCCCGGCCTGTGATTTCTGCCCCCGCCAGCCTCCCCTGATCTCCACCGTCGTTAAATCCAGTGAAATATGGACACTGGGAACATGTTTTAATCCAGGGATTACAGTCACGCTCTGAAAATTACAGAGTAAACTTTGTGACCGAAATCCATTAATCATGAAACATTGTTTATGAACAATATGAATGTGCACACACAGGAATGAAGGTTCCTCAGGATGAAAGTTAGGAGTGAAACATAAATGATACACTGAAAACGTGCCATATGCATCACATCCCTCACTTCCTACATTACATTATGAATTAATAACACAGACTTTAACGGGTCGACTGGAATTCATGTCTGGAACAGATATGCACAGAAATACATGATTTATTAAAGCAATATGGTACGAGAGGTCGTGATATACAGTGAATATGTAACAGCTAGCTACAGGTTTTAGTCCCATTATCCCCATTAAATTCGACCACTTGTCACTCAGAAAGAAGGAGCTGTTATATTAAAGAATGAACGTGTGACATTAATTCCAAGGGCAAATTCCTTCCTTTATGCTGACCTCCAGGTTTTTAATGATGCTAAATGATACCGTGTGCTAAAGGCAAATGTCCATAAGCATAATAACACGTTGCTCTGTGACATTTAACCATTTATTGCGTTTAAACTTGGTGTAATTGGACCGCTCCGCTCTGTAGAGCCCCCTGCCTGGAGTTAAAACCACCACAACATACAAATACCAATAAGGCAGGGAGCTCATGACCATTAAACACCCCGTAGGAAGGCTACAAACAGGACAACCGAGCGGGTGGAGGCTGGGTGTGCTGGGTGGAGGCTGGAGGTGGAGGCTGGGGGATGTGGGTGGTGGGTGGAGGCTGGGGGTGGTGGGTGGAGGCAGTGGGTGGAGGCTGGGGGTGGTGGGTGGAGGCTGAGGGTTGATGGTTGAGGCTGGGGGTGGAGGGTAGAGGCTGGGGGTGGAGAGTTGAGGCTGGGGTGGAGGGTTGAGGCTGGGGGTGGAGGCAGTGGGTGGAGGCTGGGGTTGGTGGGTGGAGGCTGGGGGTGGTGGGTTGAGGCTGGGGGTGGAGGCTGTGGGTGGTGGCTGGGGGTGGAGGCAGTGGGTGGAGGCTGGGGGTGGTGGGTTGAGGCTGGGGGTGGAGGCTGCCAGTGCAATCATGTCACAACTGTTGAATGCTACAGAGGAGCGTAAACGTGTCAGCTTTTAAGCCTCTGTCTCTTGAACATGTGATGGATGGCTTTGCCTACGCGTGAACCAGCTGTCACCTTTCCTTGACGTTCAACGTCTTAAATCACATGAAGTAGCTGTGAACTAGAGGGGATGGAGGAGAACAGCTCCCGCCAGGAGGAGAGACAAGGCTGTGAACAAAGCAGTGGTGTCAACACTTACTCAGGATGTTCGCTGTGTTTTCGGTCGTGATCTCGATCTCCGCTTCAGAAGTGAAGTATTCTGATGCAACGCATCTCCCTTTCTCTGGTCCTGACAGAAGAGAAGAGAGAGAGAAGAGAGAGAGAGAGAGAGAGAGAGAGAGAGAGAGAGAGAGAGAGAGAGAGAGAGAGAAGGAGAGAGAGAGAGAAGGAGAGAGAGAGAGAGAGAGAGAGAGAAGGAGAGAGAGAGAGAGAGAGACAGAGAGAGAGAGAGAGAGAGAGAGAGAAGGGCCAGGCGGAGAGAGAGAGAGAGAAGGAGAGAGAGAGAGAGAAGGAGAGAGAGAGAGAGAAGGGCCAGGAGGAGAGAGAGAGAGAGAGACAGAGAGGGAGAGAGAGAGAGAGAGAGAAGGGCCAGGAGGAGAGAGAGTGTAGAAAGGTTTGTCAAGGAGATGAGCAGACATACAGGGGCGATACAGAGGAAGTGGTTTACCTGGAGTGGTTGACAGAGAGAGGACACTTCCTTCACACTCACACTGATTCTACTTGACACCAGCAACCTTACCTTTCGTGTGTGTGTGTGTGTGTGTGTGTGTGCGTGCGTGTGTGTGTGCGTGCGTGTGTGCGTGCGTGTGTGTGCCTCCCCTGGTAAATGCACTGTATGCATCAGTAGTATGCGTATCAGTATGAAAATGTGAACTGTATATGTGTGCTTCTGCATGTGAATCTTCATCATCACCATCATCCTCATCACCATCATCATTATCATCCTCATCATCCTCATTATCCTCATCACCATCATCATCATCATCACCATCATCATCCTCATCATCATCATCATTATCATTCTTCTCATCATCATCAAGTGCTTCTGCATGTGTATCTTCATCATCATCCTCATCCTCATCACCATCCTCATCACCATCATCATCCATCATCACCACCATCATCATCATCATCATCACCACCATCATCATCATCATCATCACCACCATCATCATCATCATCATCACCACCATCATCACATGCTTCTCAAATGTGTATCTTCATCATCACCATCACCATCATCATCGCCCCCTACCTGCCACGAAGCAGACCCTCCAGAGGCCAGAGTGCAGGGCCATCTTGACCTCCATGCTCTGGTTCTGCTGCAGGACGATGCCCTCCTCCATCAGCAGCCAGTAGTCTGTGGACACGGCCACGCCCACCAGCAGCAGACCACACGCCCCAAACACCGAGGAGAGCAGCGTGAGGGCCCGCGCACTGAACGAGCTCATCTGGAGAGGAGAGGAGGAGGAGGGGAGGAGGAGGAGGAGGGGAGGAGGAGAGGAAAGGAGGAGGAGAGCAGGAGAGGAGGAGGAGAGGAGGAGGGAAGGAGGAGAGGAGGAGAGGAAAGGAGGAGGAGAGGAGGAGGGGAGGAAGAGAGGAGAAGGGGAGGAGGAGGGGAGGAGAGGAGGACAGGAGAGGAGGAGAGGAGGAGGAGGAGAGGAGGAGGAGAGGAAAGGAGGAGGAGAGGAGGAGGGGAGGAAGAGAGGAGGAGAGGAGGAGGACAGGAGAGGAGGAGGAGAGGAGGAGAGGATCAGAAGTGAGGCTTGACCAATGGTATATAGTGTTATTTGACCTCTATTTACCCAGGTAAGACATTGAAAACATTTGGTAAATTGGTAAAACTACAGTATTCAGCTCATTCACACTTTCTCTGAAGCTTCTGGTCTCTAAATGTTGCTAAATGCGAACTTCTTCTGGTTAAGACATGTACTGCATGGATACCGTCATTTCAAATGTTCCACTGAACAATTAAATACCTTGGCATTATTAGAGATGGGGACCAGAGCTGTAGCTGAGGTGAGAATGTTAACCCATTGTTGCCTCAACAGAGATTGAACCTACTGGTACAGTTGGTGCTTTTTATTGCATGCAAGAGACATCCGGGGAACTACTTTCTCATTCAACAATTAACCATGTTAACCCACCAACTGCCAAGGAATTCCAGAACTTTCACCACCTAGAGTGCCCAGTGTTCTATGTGGTGTTTACCTAGCAACAATACTTTGATTGGCTACAAAATGAAGCATCATAATTGATGCATTTTTGGTGAATAAAGTCACCCTCGGCACTCTAGAATGTTGACAATTTGGGCGACTTTGTTCATGACTTTATTCAATGAGTTAAAACAGTTTGTTTTGTTGTGGCATAACAGGAAGGTCATTGTTGCTAAAGTAGAGCCTAGTTCTCTCTAGGCTAATTTACACTGCATTAGCGTTTGGAGGTTTCAAAGGATGCCCGCACCAAAATAGACAAGGTCTTATTTAATTGTGTTTGGAAGAACAACATGGTGATGAACACGCTTTGCTCTGGTGGATTTAATGCTCTCGATTTTACCTCCCTGAATTCCTCCTTTCACCCTAAATGAGTTAAAATGGGTTTGAAGGACCCAGACGGTGTTGAATTGTATACCTGCCCCTGTGTTCAACTCCCAAGGTGGTCTGACCTTCCTTCTGAGATGTAATTACGATGTAGCTAAGATACCAGTGAAACTGTTGAGTTTTCATTAAAAAAAAATTATGCTGGTACTTATGCTGGTACTTCTCACCTCATAAGTATTGCATATGGAATAACAAAGACAGGGTTTAAAAACAAGATTAAAAAGGTTTGGTTCGACCGTGGTATAGTACTTGTAAGTCAGATACTGGACTGACCTTAAAAACTTAGAGAAAAATGACAAATGACTTTGACAATGTCAAAACACATACTGGCTCCATTTTATTCCACCGGTATTAGTTAGCGACTGTATGCTGCCATCTTTCTAAAGAATATCTGTAGTGTGTGGGTCCCTGCTGCTAACCGTGCCAGGGCTGCTAACCGTGGTCCCTGCTGCTAACCGTGCCAGGGCTGCTAACCGTGGTCACTGCTGCTAACCGTGCCTGACCCCCCCTCCTAGTGACATCACATCCCAAAGACCTTGGTCTACCTTCTGTGACACAAAACACGTTGGCTTTGGGGCTGAAACTCTGGCCTCCTCTGGTACCATGAGCTGGGGGTTTGGATTGGGGTCAGTTTCAGTTCAGTGTAGCCTAGTTCAGGAATTGAACTGTAGTGGATCAGATCACAACAGCGAGAGAAGAACTTAACCCACCAACTGCCAAAGAATTCCAGAACTCTCCCCACCTAGAGTGTTCCAAGTGTTCTATGTGGTGTTTACCTAGCAACAATACTCTGATTGGCTACAGAATGAAGCAGCATCATTTATGCATTTTTGGTGAATAAAGGCGACTTTATTCACCCTCGGCACTGACTGAGTTGAAGGAGTGAGATCAGTTGAAGTGGACAGATGAGACCAGGTCTATAGCTCTGCACCTCCCTGCTCTCTGCACCTCCCTGCTCCCTGCACCTCCCTGCTCCCTGCACCTCCCTACTCTCTGCACATCTGTAAACCTCTTAGGCTGGACAGGTCCATAATTGGGCCCAAATTCTGCTTTAATGTGATTATTAATTTCATTAATCCTTACTTTCTCTCCTTGTCATGTGTAGTATATTATTCTGAACTATGATCTGAACATATTCACACACAACTTCAAGGTGTTACCTACTGTATCAAATGGCATCCTGCTTTTGCATCTGATCATCATATTTCTAATGTTATAAGCAGTTTATTTTGGGTCTGTTTTTTAGGCGGAAATGAATCAAATAGGGCATGCAGAGCGAAAACACGACTTCTATCCTCCGACCGATTTTCTCTCAAAGGTGAGAAAGCAACAAGAGAACCATGTGACTGGCGAGGTCACGAACGACCTCACGGCACAGCGTGAGAACAGAGGTGAGCCTCACCGACCAATCACGGCGCGCGCTCTCTCACCGAAACCCTCCGCCGGTGAGAAAAACAACAGGAGAGGAGCTCTGTGGAGAGGGATGACCTCATCGCTCATTGGAAATGCAGCAAAGCACATTCAGCAATGTCAGAATGGATTCTCTCAGTCCAGATGACTCACCAGGAACAATATTTGATATGGTAGGAAAAGCGCCCGGACCTGTCTGGTGTTAACCCAGTCAACTGCTGCTGTATAACTATACCTCCACCCCCCTCCCCCCTCCACCCACCTTCCTCCCCCCTCCTCCCCTTTCCTCCCCCACCACCCCCCCCTCCCCTCCTGCTCAGTGACATTGCACTCTGCGCTCTACACAAACATCCTTTACTGCTGCTATATAAAATTCTGTATATTAAATGATTTACTGTATTTAATGTTTATGACTGTTGGTGTTTATGTTTTATTTCATCTTTTGTTTTGGTTCCGTTCTCTCATCATGTTGACTGACGTTGTGGAGCTGCTCTTTCTCAGGGGTTTCGTTGCGTTGTGTTCATATATTCAATGAAACGACAAATGAACCAGACTTTGACTTTTGGCTTTGAAGCCCTTCACAAGTCACTGAACGAACACGGTCCTCGCAGGACGGTGGAGGGCAGGGGGACTGTCCCCCCCCCCCCTCCTCCCCAGGCAACCGGTGGAGAGACAGGGAGAGAGGATGGGGCAGTGGAGGGTGAGACTGTTCTGAGTGACACATAGGCTACTTGGATCTGCAAGGTCAAGCGGTACGGCGAGGCTTTGAATGGAGAGGGAGAGAAGGACTTTCTGCTTGGACACACATCGCTGTCCAGGGCAGAGAACGGCCACAGAGAGACACCAGTCACAGACACAGACTCTGTCAACTCAACACGTCTGATTGGGCCTCAGATAAAGCTCCATGTCTCTCATCAGGATCACACAGGAAGGCAGGGAGGACAGTAGAAGACAGGGCTTTGTAGACTGGGTCAGCTAACACACACACACACACACACACTCACACACATACAGACAGTTCTCTTGGGTCGGTACATGCTCTCACACGCAATGGAGGGATTATACAAAGAAGAACAAAAATCCCTTCATTCACACACACTGAGCTTCTGACGATGAGGCAACATACGGTTGGATGAGATTCCCTTTGTAGTTAAAAAGCCTATAGAATAAACTACAATTCCCATGGTGCACAGCTCCCACTGTACGCTGAGCAAGCTCAGAGCCGCCAGAGGCAATGTAATGAACATCAGATGAACGAGAGGTGAGGAGTGAATGGTGCTTTATGTGAGGACGGGAGGGAGGGAATCCATGGAGGAAGGGATTGATGAAAGAAGGGATCTGAAGGACAGAGAGAGAGAGAGAGAGAGAAAGAGAGGGGTGAAGGGGGGAGGGTGCCTGAGGTATTCACAGAGAGGAGCGGTCCACCAGGGAGGTTCTGAACCTACAGAACACTCCAGAACAACCCCAGGCACCAGCCTGAAAGTCTACAGGTACCGGTCCAATCAATCTACCAGGTCAGAGAATCTTTGTTACCAGAACAGTGCTTCATTAAAACCCACGCTCCATCAACTAGCTTGAGTTATTAATGAAAGCAGTTATTATTGATTAGGTTGTTAATACAAAAGTGTTAGTAAGCTAAATCAATTAAGGTTGTGGTTGGGGTTGGGGTTGGGGTTGGGGTTGGGATTGGGGTTGGGGTTAGGGTTGGGGTTGGGGTTGAGATTGGGGTTGGGGTTGGGGTTAGGGTTGGGATTGGGTTTGGGGTTGGGATTGGGGTTGGGGTTAGGGCTAGGGTTAGGGTTAGGGCTGGGGTTAGGGTTGGGGTTGGGGTTAAGGTGTCAAAGTAGGTTTATTCCAGGGCGAGAAGCGTCAGTGTTCTGGCCTACAGCACAGAGCTGTTATTAGAATAGTGTTTCCCAGAACCAGAACA